>NW_027211603.1:37482500-37770000 GCF_022749685.1 Semicossyphus pulcher
ATGACCGCCATCTTGAATTTGACCTCTCACAGTCCTCAGAGGTCAAATCTGACTTCCCTCCACATCTGAAAATAAACTATATGGTATATACTAACTATGCTAGAAGTTTCATGCTTTAGTCAATAAGTGCACAATTGTTATAATATGAGAACTTATCTGCTGTACTAATATCATGTTTGCATGTAAACAATAAATATTGTCATCATCTGTCATTAACTCGCAGATGAACAAACACATTATCAGACAATTTACAGTCAGGAAAGTTTAGACGTCTTCTTTGGTTGAATGGACCAAGACAGCACGGTAACAGGCGTTACATCAATATTCAACACCATGAGCATATTCACCCAGTGTTTCCAGAATATTCACACAGTGTTTCCAGAGGGTTGACCCAGTGTTTCCAGAATATTCACCCAGTGTTTCCAGAGGGTTGACCCAGTGTTTCCAGAATATTCACCCAGTGTTTCCAGAATATTCACACAGTGTTTGCAGAATATTCACCCAGTGTTTCCAGAATATTCACACAGTGTTTCCAGAGGGTTGACCCAGTGTTTCCAGAATATTCACCCAGTGTTTCCAGAATATTCACCCAGTGTTTCCAGAGGGTTGACCCAGTGTTTCCAGAATATTCACACAGTGTTTCCAGAATATTCACACAGTGTTTGCAGAATATTCACCCAGTGTTTCCAGAATATTCACACAGTGTTTCCAGAGGGTTGACCCAGTGTTTCCAGAATATTCACACAGTGTTTCCAGAGTGTTGACCCAGTGTTCCCAGAATATTCATCCAGTGTTTCCAGAGCATTTGCCCAGTGTTTCCAGGATATTCACCCAGTGTTCCCAGAATATTCACACAGTGTTTCCAGAGTGTAAGAAAAGAAAAGAAATGGATGAGGATTAGGATTATTTCTCTCCGAATTCTGACTTTAATCTCAGAATCTCTATTTGTTTTTCAGTGGCCCTAACCCTCTTCCGTAGAAAGAAGCCTCTGAACGACAGAGACTCAGTTTGTATTGACAATGTGCCGGAAGTTTGATGTCAACAGACACTGATTAACTTCTCTTTTGCTGGATTGTTTAGATGTAAGTGGTAACTGCATTTTAATTAATTTTACAGGTTAAATTGTCTTAAGTTACCTATATAGATACAAGTTAGAGAAATATTGTCACTAATGGTGATAAAACAGATTGTACAATAGTAATATGATATTTGCCTGTGATGTGCAAGTTGCATATTCTCTGAGTTGCAGACTGTTACTGACACAAGGTGATCTGTTTGGGAGCCAGGATCCTAACGAGAGTCCGGCTTACTGAAAGATTCCTGGAAACAACCTGACTTCTGGACAATTCAGCAAATGAGCTCTCATAAGAAAAAGACAAACGCACTACCCGGGTAGTAACAGCTACAGCAAATACAACAGTTACACACAACACACCTAAAAGAACTTAACAGAGCTTTGAAGGACTTAACTGTATACAGATGGACAACCAAAAGCACTCAGAGATGCAGCGTCTGGCTGTATGGGGACAACTTGTTCCTGGGTCAAATGTTTAAATTTCATGTGCTGTAATCAGGGTTCCCACTCTTTTCAAGAATTCATTTTTCAGGACATTTTCCAGGAGTTTTTCTTGACAATACAGAAAGGCAGTTGTTCACAAACAGTCATATAATCTACCGGTAGGCCTAGTAATGACACATTTAACCCCAGTTTTATTCCTCCGAAATCAGTCATTTGCTGATGCTTTTCTGCTCTCTGCAAGTGTTGCGAGTAAACAGTAATCTACTATGGCTGAACAAACAAAGAAAAGATGGATGACTACAGATACAACTTCAACAAGAAGTGAAAATCCAAAGAAAAAGAAACAAACTCGACGCTCAGATGAAGCAAACAGTCTGAAAAGGAAAGCGACCGTCAGCCAGGAAAATCAAGAGTTACAACCGGAGCCAACCGTGGACGTCACACATGCAGCACTGTCTGGATATCTGGAAGTGTGCTCCCTCACTTTATCGCCACAGGTGCCGCCAAAGAGAACGAAACTGAGATCTTCAAGATAACAGCTTTAATCTAAGGCGTTCTCGACATTCTGCCCTGCCTCACTCATTTCTGTAATTATAAATGAATCTGAATTTACCATTATGATATCATATATTCTGTAATACATTTATTGCCTTAGCAAAGTTTCACATACACTCACCGGCCACTTCATTAGGTACACCTGAAAAACCTAATGTAATCCAATACACCAGCTCAGCCATAAGATTTGCTTTCATGTTGCCTGTAATGTTCACCCAGCATTAAATGTTTAGTTCTAAGAACTTTCTGAGAACGTTACGTGCAGCGTTTTTCTATTTGCTGCTCGTTTTCTAAATGCTGCGCATGTGTTGTCAAATTGATGAAGATGTTTTCTTAATTTGCTTGTGTTTTGTGTATTTGCATGTGTTTTCTTAAGTTGCTGTGCGTTGAGCTCTCAGGGCCACCGTAGAAAGGGTCTCAAGGCAGCAATCTTAGATGGCTTGCAGGACTCGATTGTGTCTTTAACAGCTGCGACTGAAACTCTAACTTGTGCTAGCGGCTAGCTGACATCAGAATATGTCATTGAAACATTTTAATCTAAAAGATTCGGTGTTCTGGTGTTTTAGTTGCGCGCTAACGGAAATTAGCATCGCGATAATATCATCTTGACAAACAATCAATTTTACCTAACATGCTCAACATAAAATGACATATGTGCTCATACTAACAGGAATATACTGCAGGTCTATTAGCGAACTATTAGCTGCTGACTTAACATTGCTAACAATCTGCTGCTTCAATACTGCACACAGACCAGCTACAGCAACCTCAAATGGTCGAAACTCAAACTCAGACATGCAATGAGTGTAAAAATACAGCCACCACTAGGAGGAGACATTGTGTGCCAGGAGAGGGCATACCTGTCATACCCATAGACTGTATAAAAAGATGGCCGACATGACAGCTCCCTCAAAGTGAAGCCAAACCCTCTCTATCGCCCCCTGCTGACTGGCTGCAGTATAGGTCATTCCTCCTCCTGCATGAAGGACAAACAGCCTAGTACATTTTCTATTTACATTGTTCGCTGAATGGAACAAAGCACTAGGCTAGTTTGACTAAATCCTTTTGACACAGGGTCAGTGTCCTGTGTTTTTCACGCTTCGAGCTGCACGCTACTGTCTGAACAGTTTGCTCTAATGTCAGGCGGCTCAGTGTCATCATGTGACATGACACTTCAGTCATGTGATAACAGAGGTCGACCACAGAGTTCATCAGCTACTAAGAAGTACCTTAAAACTGTTTATTTTTTAAAACACAGCTTGATTTACACATATCATTGTTCATTAATGTTTGTGGTGTATGGTCTTAGATTAACCTGCCTGTTCACACCTTTATAGCAACATCAGCCTGACAAAGAGCAGAACACCTGCACAGCATGTCAGCTTTAAGCACCTTCAGTGGAAACATCAGTACAGCCCTTGGAACAGTGACGAACCTGTATGGTACTATAACAGGGGGAATCGATGACAGCTGAGTCTGATGAGCGATACTTGAGCTGCATTCAGACCAAAAGTGAAGCACATTCTTGCCTGTGGTACGGGTTCAAGGTGACAGCGACATTTTTGGTAATTTGCGTTGGACAAACACAACCTGAGAATATTTCCCTTCCAGCTAAGTGAATCTCCCCTCCCTCTCCAGGAACTGTCTGGATGAACTTTCCAGCTGCTTCCAGCTCCTTGAGAGTTTGGACCAACCACTTCTGATGCAGCGTCCAGACATCATGGTTTCAAGACGCTGACTGATTTTTCTCACGATTGTAAAAATCAACTCATAAATACAGATGACGAGTTCACGTATGTGTGAGATACATGTCTGACTTTGCATGTAATCGTGCCATGCTGAAAATGTGCTTCTCCCTTGGTTTGAACACACCGCTCGTGTTAATAATTTCACCTGAGCTATTTCTGCCGTAACAGGTGAACATGCAGTGAATGAGTCTGAGCGCTGACTTTAGAGGACAGGTGAAACACTGGCTGACCTAAACTTTTAAACAGGCAGTAAAGAGTCAGCTTGAGTTTGCTGAACACCGCTGGTGATGAAGAGCTACTCGTCGTCCACAGACAGGACTTCGTCTATGAGCACATCGTTGGCGTCCACAGGGATCTCCTGACACAGCTGCTCTCTGAAGGCCAGGGCGATGGTGTAAGGCTTTCCCCGGGGGTGTCTGATGCAGCGCTCCAGGTACGTGTCATAGAAGCCCTTCCCTCGGCCCAGACGATTCCCCGAGCGGTCAAAACCCAGACCTGGCATCAAGATCAGGTCCAGACCTCCTGGAAACAAGAGCAGAGGGTGTCAGGAGTTACGAAGGGCTGAGAGTGTCAGCTGTGGTGTTCCTCAGATATCTGAGAAAATACTGCTTGTGTTTGCCATCAATGTCACACATGATCCTGAATCCCATAATTCAGCCACACAATGAATTAATAACCTTTATGCCACATACTATATGATTATAATGTGATGAGTCATACTGTGGGGTTTAGTTTCAGGTAGAGTTGAAAGTCATTATTTTGGGCTCAAGACCACATAATCATTTGTCTTCTGAATTTAATTTCCTTTAGAAGAGCTCCCTCAACCATTATTGATCAGCTGATGCCGATTGTCTCTTTTCCCATTGCCAGTGAAGTATACTTTTGCCGGTCTCTTTTCTGCTGCGTCACCGTCTCAAACGTGCATGGTTTACTAACAGGGTTAGTAAACAGTGAAGATGTTACGGTGGTTAGGTCTTTATTGGATCTATTCCTCATTCAGCCTGTTTATCAAACTCGGCGCCGACAAATCTGGAACGATGTCCGAGCGCTGCTCGGATGGAGATGGGAATTTGTAGCTGAGATGACAAGGAGTCGCAGAAGTTAGCAGCGGAGCATAGCATTGCGCCGGGAAGAGGGCGGAGATTAGCGTGACGACACAGGTTTTGTGTTCCCATCATTGCCGAGGTGATAATTACCCGGGGCTACTGCAGAGTCATGTGACCCGGGTCTGAATGATGATTGTAACCTTTCCCACTAAGCAAAAAAGCCGCGGGTCAGCGGGTGTTAGTGGGTTTTTTAACCAGCAGTGGGAAAGCGGCTGGGATGACAAGGAGCTCAGTCTTGGATAGGTTGAGCGTAAGTCAAGCTGTAGTCAGTCATTAGATTTGTGATGCCCATGTTCACACAGAGGTCAAATAAACACACTGTGCGCACAGTAAATACACTTTAAAGAAACAACAGCTCCCCCTGCTGGTCAATCTTTGATACAGTTCCACAAGGAGACCAACACATCAGAAATCACAATCTTTGTGTGTGTGTGTGTGTGTGTGTGTGTGTGTGTGTGTGTGTGTGTGTGTGAGCTCTAGCCCCTGCCCTTGTGCCTTGTGAGTCAAAAAGACCCCAAAACTTTTTTTTTTTCAAATGTATCAATAGCAAATCAAATATATATATCGAAGACAGAAATGTAAAGTAGTATTCACGAAAAGTATGCCTCATCAATTTAGGAAGTACTTTGCAGTGAACACTGACGGACAGCATTACTTGTATGTAAACATGTCAAATCTGTGGTTTGTTTATGGAATAATGTTGTTCACTACAATATAAACTGTTGGCATGTTATCAACATCATTTTTTTGTGCTTGAGCCCCTGCCCCCAAAAATGTCTGTGCACAGTCCTGAGGGTAAGTGTTGTCTTTAGTTCATGTTAAGAATAAAAAATAATAAATGCCTCATAAATGGAACAGAAGTGAAGCTGACTCATCATAAATGATCCTGATCTTATTTTGTTGAGTGTGTTTCTATAAGGAAACATTTCTACGCGTATTTCTTTTCTAACATGAATTAATAAATATCTTCATATTTATAAAAATCACTTTACGGCCTGTTTTTGACACTTAGGTGGAATACAAAATGAATACACTTGAGTATTGTGATATTTTGTCTCCTGTACTGACTCTAAGAAACACTGTTTGAGTGTTTCATGAACAGTTTACAGGCAGAGATTTTATTTCTTTCATATAGAGGAGATCAAATGCAGAGCTCACTGTTCAGACAAGTCTGCCTCTTTTTTACTCTGATATGATGCATATGATGCGTTTAAGTTACTTTGAGTGTAAAATATACAGTATATCTACTTGCTTAATATATCTCTATCTATTGCATTGTAAGCCCTGATGTGTTTAGTACTGACGAATTCACACAGCCCACAAAGCAGAGGTAGAGATTTTTATTGTGCCAATGTAATGTCAGTATTGTATTCCGTCCTCCTTGGATCATTATTTTACCTGGGCCAATCAATCAATGAGTTTATATAAAGGTTATCTGAGTACACTTTACACATGGAGCAGGTCTAGACTGAACTCTTTATGATATTGACAGGACCAAGCATTGTTCTGTCTGACCTGCAGGTGTCGCTGTGGCTTTGTTAAAGTTTTGCTGTAGAGAGAAAAATATTCTATAATTGATACTAATATGAGTTGATGCGGCGATTCCCTTCCTCTCAAACACAGAGGAGCAGTAACCCTCAGGCCCACCTGCAGATAGCGCCTCCTCTCTGCTGTGATCGTCCTCTGCAGGCTGTTGGATGTTCCAGGACGTCAGAGGCAGCGTCTTCATGTCGTCCACACTGCGGAGCTGCAGCATGTCCATGTAGCTGCTGCTGCTCTCATACCTGGGAATGAAGCAGCTTTTGCCCCATTTAAACACATCTTTGATGATTTCCTCAGTGCGCACTTCATCGTGCATGCTGAGAAACACGGCTATCCGCTGACACGACACGTACTTGGGGTGTTTGAACAGCTAGAAGAAGAGCAGAGGAAGATACATATAAATGATTATCAGAGCCCCGGAAGAGAGATCAATATAACTAAATAACAGGATTTACATATTATAAAATGAATTTTTAAACGTTTTTAAAAGAGTTTTTCTTGATAAAACCAATCTTTTTTCCCATAATGTCTTTCCAAGTGTTTTCTGACAAATGTGTTTCTGCATGTTCATCACAGAGAGAGATCTTTGTGTTTACAGCCCTTTTAAATTTCTGACAACCAGGTATTCATAAGGAAGCTTCAAGACCGTTTTTACACTGACGCAGTGAGAAACAAATCTTTCCTCCTGCAGAGTCAGCTGGATGTGGGGAAGGGGACATATCTGCATGTAGGTCTGACTACATTGAAATGGCAAATGACAATAACTGAGGAACTGTTTGGATGTAAAAATGTCCTTTAAGTGAATAAAATCCCCTCGAAGTGAGTGTTTACCATTTCTGGTGTTGATAGGGGGTTACCAAGGCCAGACTCAATTCCAAACAGGACAACTTAATAATTAATCTGATTATCAGTGGTTACATAACGGAAAACTTCAGCATGGGGAGCTAGACTAACTTAGAACATCGGCTTTGTTTATGAAGACTGAATGAAATCAACATTCATCTGAATAAGAGTTTCCTTCAGTGCATGCAAGAACAACTATGGAAAGTAGCGCTAGGCCAAATAAACATTGTTTTTGTTTTTTGTATTATTGGCTGATATATCAAAGCTGATAGCTCATCTTTAACTGCATGTCAATGAGTAATTTTAAATGTAGAAGTTAGTGTGTCTCGTACCTTCTGTGAAACGACCAGAGACTGTCGCAGTTTCTCCTCCTCGCTCAACGTTGCGACCCGCCGCTTGATCTCTCTCCTCAGAGCCTGTTTCGTTGCTCGCAGAGCGGACATCCTGTCACTACACGGTGATGAAACTATCTCTGCAGACTGCTCTGTAACGTCCTGCTCTCACTGATTTCGACATCTATGTCGGTTTTTCTAACTTCATGAGTTACACATTAACAGGTACGAACACGTGACAGGCGCTGAGTGCCCTCACAAACTAATGTCAGCTCAGACTTCAACGTTAAACTTCAGAAATTACAGCTAACGTGGACACCGCACCGCGCCGCATGTCTGTGACGTCACCGCGGCGTGCTGGTGACGTACCGAGTTGCGTGCTCCTCGCGGGAGCGCGCACTTTGAGAACTAGAGGAGACCGGGAGGGTTGTTTGTATTTCTGTTACTCTGAAACTATTTGGACTAGACAAACAAAATGTAGAAATCTTAAAGGTACACCTGTCTGCTAATTAACCATACGTATTTAAAGATGATTACAAATAATAATTTATAATATTTAAATGGAAGAAGTCACTGACCCAGCCCTGGGATATCACTGGCTGCAGGTTTGCAGTTTGTTATCATACTCATTCTCACTTTTTATCTCAGATTCCCAAAGAAAGAGACACAAACCTCCAACTTTACTTGAACATTTAAGAACATTTAATCCCTTTATATCTGGGCAAACCTAAGTCCACATCAGCAGAAAGGGGTGAGATTGAAGCGGCAGCATCATGGACAGGTATGTCAGAGAAACTGACGGGTTGAAGGTTTGACTTCCTGCCACATAATCCCCCCCCTCCCCCTCTGTGCAGACTCCCCTGATGACGTACCAGACAAGTTATCACAATACTAGAGAAAAAGGCATACATTGTCTTTCTACAGCCTTCATGATTTTCATTAGTACAATACATCAGAGCTGTAAATATTACAAGACACTTTTACTGGTTCTCAGTTTAAGTATGACATGTTAACAAGACAAGGTTTAGATGGCTGTGATAATATGGAGGCTTACACAGGATGATATGACTGAGGGTCTGAGTGTTAAAATGTAAGGCAGCTGAGACGAGCAGGAACAGACCTCAGGACAAATATCTTCCGACTTGTGAGGGGAGGAAATAAACAGCATGTTCAGGTGGGGTGGGGGTCCTCCTGCCTGGCTGAGCTGCAGCAGGCAGGTGAGGCCGAGCTGTTAACATGACCGTGCTGCCTGACACTAGACAAGGAGAATACTAACAATCAGCCTGAGAAGGTTAAAATGGACTCAAAGGGAGCAGACACAAAATCAAGAACACCTTGACATCTCATTGACATTAATTATGTGATAGTACAAGCTGTGGATGCATAAAGTGAGATACATGCTGGAACTGTTTCTTATCAAGGGGTCGTGACCTCCAGGAGTTTCCGCCAAGCTGTCTTCGGACCAAGAACTAATCAGCTAAATTGAAATTTGCCAATTCACACTAATTCATTGTGTAATTTGTGTCTTTACAATGACTCTGTAAGTCATTTGTCAAAGCAAAACTTCCCTCTGCTTTTGGTCTGAACACTCTCACTGTGACAGGACTCCTGAAGTGTTCACTCCTGTTGTTTAGTGTTCATGATGATGTGTCCACCTGTTTCTGCTCTGTTCATACTCACTACTACACTCGCTCATCATGTTTCTGAAGCTTAGTAATGTTAGCAGGACAGTAAAGCACCGAGGTCAAACCCCCTGCACTGCCAACAGTTGTTACATGAAAGGTGACGATGCGGAGGGTTAGTACGCTGTGAAGCTGAAGAGACACAACAATGAGACAGGACCAGACTGAACCAGACAGGGCCTCCGTCTGTGGACACCCAGGCTGGAGTTTCACTGCGTGTCCTCTACAGGCAGCAGGGACAGCCTCTACAATTCAAAGCACAGTGTTATAAAAGCTTTTTTACATTTCTCATTTCTTTCGACGCTTTTCTTCTTTCTACTCTCAGAAAGGCCACACCAAAGAGGAAACACGATCCTGAGCTGGTTAAATAGGATTTGTTCTTTCTGCCTTTTTTACTGAGGAACAAATTCAGATTTAGGTTGGCTGATTGAGAGCTAAGATGCAAATGTAGAGAGTGTAAATGACTTAATGTAACTTGATGCAACTTCCTTTTATCTAAAGCTATCTATCAACTGCCTCTAAGATAACCTCCTTCTGTAGTGAGCTCCTGCCGATGTCACACAGCGGTGACAGAGACAAGGTGGTGATGCTAACACTCTTCATCTGGTTCAGTCTGGAGCAACACAAACAAGCAGAGAGTGTAGGAAGAGTACAACATCCATGCTCAGGCAGTCATAAAGCACTGTTAATATATATATTTATATACAGTTTATACATAAAACAGTGAAAAAACATCCATAAAACCAGAATATAAAGCATGTTCATAGTAAGGGATTAGAGCACCAGGACAGGTGGGTGTAACTCAGGTGTGACCGTGTCATATAATGTCTATCAGGTTAGGATAGCATGGGTTATATATGCAGAACAGCATGTGTGACTAACAAAAACTTCATCGACAGTGTCATTAAAGGCCCCATGAGGAAGGTTTACATGTTCCTCTCACAGAGCTAACTAAATCCAGCAAGCAATATATGTGACATTTCCTGCTTATAAAAGAAAACAAAGAGACGGGGACAGATGGCGAGGTTGTCCCTCCTTCAGCGGCGAGCGGACACTGGACGCCCGACACTTCAGTACACCGGACTGTTACGGATCCCGCAGCACAACACCATGCTGAAGATCATCTCAAAGATCTGCAGGAGGAGTCAAACACAGGATCAGACACGCTTATGCTTGTTCAACTGAATTCACCTTGTTTCAATAGTGAGATAAGAAGATTTACAGTTTAATAGCTGTGTGTGAAAGGGTAAGTACTGCAGCCAGCCGCATATAAACCTGTTAAAGGTTGTCCAAAAACAAGCAGCACAACAAGCCTGCTTCAGTCAATCCTAAAGTACTAAAACATGTGAAACAATGACTAGAAACTAAAGTGTTTGGATAGAGGCAAACAGGAGCATGAATCAGCTCAGCAGAAATCATGTAATAAATAAAGTTACACATAAAGCGTCTTCTGCTGTTCATCAAGTCAGACCTGTGTAAGGTATTACTGAAACCTGTGCTGTCACTCTGCCTGCAGTGATCGTTCACTGTTCGATGTTTTCTGTTGTGTCCAAAGAGGAGAGAGGAACATTTTGATGACCACTGACTAAGCATCTTTTTAACTTACATATAATTACATCTAAACTGATATTATTGTTTATTTACTGTCAGACATTTAAAGAAGAAATACATGATGTCATTTAAGGGTTTGAAGAGTTGATATGCGGCTTCCTGTTCTCACCATGATGACAGCGACCACCAGGGCGGCGATACCGATCAGATAAATCTTATCTGTGAACAGGTCATTGATCCTGCTGTGGCAGCTCTGCAGAGAAAAAACAGCAAAACATGTCACTGACGACTTCAGCTCAGTAACTACGACTAGAGCGCTGTGTTAGCTGGTTTTTAGGTCGGGATGAAGACCAGGCTTTTGTTTACATCAGTCAGACACCAGAGGCAAAACACCTTCCTCACAGCAGCCATTCAGACCTCGAGCAGGTGGAACGTTTCACATTAAAGAAAAGGTGTGTTCACATGAATTTTAGCATTTTCCCACAGCACGAGGAAGACTGGCCCACAAGGGACAAATCTCACGCATCAGATCATGTACTCATTCAGGTCTTTACCTTCAAACCTGTCAGGTCATAAGAGACGTCTGTTTCATGAAGGGGTAAGGTAAATTATGACCGAGGTAACAAAAGAGGAGCTGTGGGAGGGTCAAGTTGTCCCTGAGGAAACTCCAAACCAGAGCTGCACCATCCAGATCCAGCACAGCATTAACTTGTGATTGTCTGGATGATTGACGACTCAAAACAATTAATCAAGTATTTAAATGCCAACACAGAGTGAAGCTGTCTGTCTGTCAGTCTTTGTTTCCAGCTGCGCTTTGAAAAGACAAGATGGCCGCCAGCTCTACTAGAGCTGTAGAGGTGAGTCACTCTTCGAGGTGACAGAGAGGCTGAGACAAACATGTGATGACCTGCGACTGTGCTACCTCCTGAATAATGATTCATATATTTACATATGTTACATGGTGTGTTTTATATTAGCTTTAACCTGCTGACAGTATAAACAGAAGTGATGGTGTTACTGACCACTGTAGTTCCAGAGGAGGGGCACAGGTCGGTCATGCTGAACATGTCTGTGATCTGTGTCAGGATAGTCGACCCCTGTCCTTTCCCGCAGCAGATCAGCTGAAACACACAAACACAGAGATGATCGTCTCGTCCTGTACACAGAAACACGCTCTGGAGTTTATACACTGACCATAACCAATGGATCAATATGTGTCAGTGTTTATTCTCACCGTCTCGTGGAAGACCTTGAGCACGGAGGCGGCCGCCTGCTTCTTGTCCTTGTCGGTCAGGCTTTGTGTCATGGCCTTGTCGTACACGGAGTCGTAGTAGTTTATCATCTCCGTCGACACCTGAAACAGGAACACGAACACTTCTCTTAGATCAGATCAAAGTCCGAACTGTCACCTGTTCCTGGAGATGTCAGATCCATCAGCCAGTTTAAGTGTTTAAGATATAAGCTCGAAGATTTTCATGTCAATAAATGTCTGTTAGGTCTCTATCACCGAATGAGGTAACACAATGGTGATTGAGCCTCTGGCCCACTGATGAAAGCCTTTGCATTTGCAGTATATAGTATAATTGTGGACTGATTGTTTAAGATGTTGTATTTGTTAACCCACCAGTATTACACAAACACTGTATCATAGCGCAGCGCTGGGTCCAAAAGCTGAAGACCTGATCCCAAAATGAAAGCTCACCGTTTGTTGTTTCGTTGTGACTCACACAACACTTGCCCATTTTATGTTGCTGCCTGTAAGTGCTCTATATAGGTTATTATTATTATTATTATTATGAACTCTTGATTTTCGTAAAAAACACTTTAATTATATGGGAGTTCTTCTCCACTTGAATTCATTATTTTAATATTAGCAATGTCAAGTAATAGAGAAAACTGAGGGTCTGATACGTTGTATAGTTTGTATGGAGATGCATCTATCATCAACTTTTTGCTGATCCGAAAAATGATCCGATCCGTGACTCAAAACCGCGAAGCGATCCAAACCGTGAGTTTGTTACAACCATACATGACATTCAAAAAGAGAAACGTGTAGTTGTTGTACCGAGGTGGGAAATGTTGGTTTAAACACACTCAGCTCTGACTTTAAGATACGTTCAGGATCCTCGAATCAAAAAGAGCCTCTACTTTAAGTTCAAAAACCTCTAATCTGTTTCTAACTGAAATGACCCCCTTGCTCTTTGTACAACACAATACTACAATTTGTTGTGTATGATATTATAAAATGGTACAGTGTTACATCATTCAAATAAAAGCCTCTCATCTTGTTTCATGTCATACAAACGGAGTCATTTCCTGCTACCATGTTTGCTGGATTAGCAAACAAACACACGCCTGTCAGAATGAGGGGAGGAGGAGTTTGTTGTGCAGCAGAGGTGATATTTATTCATTCACAGTGTTGGACGTGTCTCTGATGGTGGACTGATTTTTGTTCTTTAAAGTTTTTCAAAGATCAAAACAGCAGACGCTCTGTGATGGTGAAACATAAGAGGTAAGAACTGGCTCAGAGTACACAGGGACATACAGGGGATCACAGAAGGAAGCACCTTTTGATTAATAATATTAAATTACAGCCAGTAGAGTAATGAACTGTACTTGTCAGGATGTTTGATGTTTATTTAAACCTCTAATGTGTGTGTGTGTGTGGGGGGGGGGGGGGGGGGGGGGTGGTCTTACAGTGTCTCTGTGCATGAAGCCCAAGATTCCAGCGACTACTTCACAGGCGAAGAGGAGGACGAGGCAGGCGAAGAACTGCAGCACACAACAGAAACATCACTGAGGTTCACTTCAACACTTCATGAGACAACATCAAACAGTGGATGAAGTTAAAGGGGCCCTGTGGAGATACCATCAGTGTTACTCGCCTCTTCAGTGTGTATTCTTAAAGGGGAATTCTTGTAGTGTAAAACCTTGGTCCTTTTTCTATAAATGAGTAATAGATACTAAAAGTTTCGGAAATATCTCATTAGATTGCTTCAGCCTGCAGCAGAGAAACAGGCTGTAATGGCTGCAATGTTAGATTTGGGGCCAGATCAGTAAACAGTCCTCTCCTTGTTGTTTCCACTGACAGGCTCAGGTTGTTATTCTAAGTGTGTGACAACATCAGAGAAAGGATCCCTGCAGAGATAGACCTTTTAGTTACAGAGATGAAGATGATTTTTATAACCACAAAAAGACGTTACATCGCTCTCTGCAAACACACCATGTCATTTTACCTCACAGAACACAGGAGCTGCTGGTCTACAGCTGCCTCCATCAGTGAGTTTGTTTGTGTTACTGTGTGACTTTGAACAACTCTTGTGTTCTGTGAGGTTACATTAGTATTTTTGTGAATGGAGTCTGGGAGTTTTGAACAGAGCAATGTAAAGGCTGTGTCTGCTTCTGAAAAGCATCTTACTCTTGGGTACTCTTAAAGTTACTCTACTCTTAAAGCTTCAAATGTGACTCACAGTTCCCAGAAGGCACTGGGACTCCTGGATGGCGCCATAACACCCGAGGAAACCGACCACCATCATCACTGCGCCCACAGCGATCAGGATGTGGACACCTGGACAGAGAGACAGACATTATTGATTAATATTCATAGAAACGCAGGTACATTAAAAGGTATTAATTAAGATGGCAGTAGTGATGCACCTGTCAGTGTGTTACAAGAACACAAACCACTAAAAGGCTCTAAACACACTGCGGTCTGAACCTTTCAAAGCATTTCCCTCCACATTGACACACACGTGTAATCCCACCTGCTGGCCAGCAGAGGGCGCGGTGCTGCTTTGATGCCAGCAGAAGAAAGTGAGTCATGTTCCAGTTATGTTCACAGGAAGTTGTTTGGTGGTTTCTAACACAAAGAGCCTGCTCCATAATTCATCACACGAAACAGGCCCTGCTCTTGTTTTTTTCTCTCTCTCTCTCTCTCACACCCACCCACACACACACACACCCACACACACTGGCAGTATGACGTCTGTAGGTTGATGGAGGGAGAGCAGCGGCGTGTCCTTTCTCTGCTTCATATCTTGCTTTCAGCTGTATTACTCTGAGGACGGTGGTGTTCAGTCAACAGCTGACAGAGGGAAGTGAGAATCAGGCTCATTAAAAGTCAGGTCAAAGGTCAGGGGTGTTAGGGTCAGCTGGGCTGGGGGGAGAGGGGACTGCACAGGAGGAACATACTAACACTGCCGTGTGATTTAAAAAAAAAATTCAGCAAAGCAACTCCAAAGAAGTTCAGACAAACATATGTATTCTTTTTGGTGATAAACTGTCGCTTTACTCCACAGGAAGTGAACATGCTGGTTTTTAACATTTTTAAGCCTTTCCAGTTAAATAATACATTATATTACATTTTCCAAACAGTAGTTTCTACCGTTTATCACTGCATCATGATCATGATGATAATATCTGGTTTAACTGCCAAAGTCAAGACAACTTCAAAGACTATCTTGTGAAATGTTGTGCCTTTTCTGCTGCTTATTCACTCTTCTGTCTTCTGTGTCTTTACTTTGGAGTAGGCATGGTCACAAATAATCATTCATTTAGAATAAATCAAAAAGTTCATGCGACTGTTATCTGTGATGGCCCCTGCATAGTATAAATCAATTGTATTAATGCATGTGTTTGTTTTGCAGAGGAGCTGGTCAATGCTGCTATACGGAGCACCTGGGCCCATGCCTCAGAGTATAAATACAGCAGCTTCCGGCGCTCTCTCTCGCTCTCGCTCTCGCTCTCTGGACTCAACGCCAGCACCATTTCTAGTTTGGTTCTTTCTGTTAGTGCACTCTTCAAACATCTCACCACACCATACTCACACACCCACATGTACACTACTGATAATACAGATTTCACACACCTCATAGAATTTGTTAACTCCTTAATTAACTTACGTTCTTTTTGTAATAAATTAATTCATTTACTTTTGGCAACTCGTGTCTCTCCAAGTTGTTTGTCATGGCCTTACGGGCCGGGTTACGACATATCTCATCTAAAAAATATATTTTTTCCAAGGTATTTACCGACGCCTGCAAAACTACCGTCAGACGGTGGCTGTAGTGCTCCTGAAAGCTGTTTGCCACCTCCACTAAATAACAAAAGAAGAAAGTATTCGTGCCAGGTGCCGGTGAAACGGGTGTGGCGCTGTGAGAATAATGATCGAATAGTTTCCAGTGAATGTTGAAATGCCCATCCCTAGTTAGGAGAAATAAGAACTTTAAATGAGCACCATGCACCTGTTCACATCAAAGATAAAACCCAGACAGGAACAGTTTATACGCGTTTCTGCAGGAGTTTAGCGCTGTGTCTGTATCTGTAACTGTGTACAACTATGTACTGTGAATATGTAGCTCTGTGTTACATCACTGTTGTTATTCAAGTTTTATTTTGTGAAAATACAAAAAATAATTCTGATTAATTTCTGTCAGGAAAACTTTGAGGTAGAAAAATTGTAGAAACAAAGAGGTGACTTTATTTTAGTTAGTTAGATAGCTCAGATTCTTATTTAGGAAATAATTACCAAGCTAACATCATAGCTGGACATCGTCATGGTAACTAAGACACAACATTATAGAAACAAGGCGCTCTTAAAAACCTGATCTTTCACACAAAAGTGTGTCGTCTTTTAAAAAGTGCAGCTCGAGATGAAGGAAACAAACATCCTCAGGGAAGCTTGGACTGGGGCGTGTCGTCTGTCTCAACAGGTTTTTTCTTTCTGATTTTCCTGAGAGTTCGGCCTTCACTATTAAAAATCACATCCCTACCTTTTTATTCAGTTAATACTGAACAATTTGGGCTCCATCAATCGTTGCATTCTGTCACACTGAATCATTTTCGTACGTTAGCTGAAGCACAGACAGTGATGTCATACTGTGAGAGTTGTCGTGGTTTCAGCCTCATCACTCCTGCTGTCAGAGCGCACACATAACTCCATTACAGACCACTAACAATTCTGCTGCACACACACACACACACACACACACACACACACACACACACACACACACACACACACACACACACACACACACACACACACACACACACACACACACACACACACACACACACACACACAGTAGAGGCTAATTTATAAATCGATATCTTGGAGACCGACCAAGTGCTCCTCCATCTCTGAGATTGTGGCTCCACAGTCTGACACAATCCCTCCCTCCTCTTTTCTCTACCTCCTCCTCCTTTCTCCTCCCCTCCTCTGCTCTCTCTATTTAATGCCATCCACATTATGTTCTCAATAATTCTATTTAGTTAAAAGTCTCTTCCTGTCTCTCCTGATTTAATCTTCTCATGGATCCTCTTCCACGCTCTCTGTGACTCTCCACCCTGCAGGCCTCCTTCCTCCCCCCTCGTACAGTCTGAAGAGGAGCTGAGGGGTCACATGCTGCAGCCTTCCCCTATCAAGCGCTGATTAGCAATAACAGGGGATGGTTCCCTGGCTCTGCTTTAAATTCATTTAAATTCCTCTTGTAATTTCATAAAGTTTTTTTGTTTTTGTAAATCCCTATTTTTACTTCTTGTGGGGTCGAACAGGTAAAATAAGTTTTGAGTGTATGTGCAGGATGATATGAAAAATACTGGGGATATCACCAGACCCATGCAGTGTCTTATTCATGTGCGGATATACAATTAAAAATCTTTTTTTTTGTTTGGGTGAAAGTTTATCTACTTCAAACCATAGACTGTATAAAAAGATGGCCGACATGACAGCTCCCTAAAAGTGAAGCCAAACCCTCTCTATCGCCCCCTGCTGACTGGCTGCAGTATAGGTCATAAAAACCGCCTCCTCCATGTTAACAGATGGGACATGAGTCAAACTATAAAATCTAAATACATGCCAGATACATATTTCTAAAACATGGTTTCTGTCACTATAGTTAGTTCTTATCATGCTGATTTATGTCCACGTTTTCCTTTTTCTGACAAATGTACCTTTAATTAGTTATTAGTTATTTGATGCTGTAAAAAGGATGATTGACAGCTCTGCTGCTTCAGGTATGTAAGAGACAGAGAGCGAGGGGTGAGTGTTGAGCTTACGCTACATGTCACTTCTACTATGGTGGAACTGAAGCGTCAAACAGAACGGCCAGCAAAAGAGGCACACCCCCACCGTAAACTTAGCGAACATATCACAGTACAAACAGAATGCTCCTCGATCATTTCAAAACCATGTGCTTGGGCTGCTGGTGTATCTTTAAAGTGGAAATGGCCTGTTGGTAGAATCATGGTCTGTCCTTTTGGAACTAGCATATGCCCTGATATGAATGAAACTCAAACGACATCGTTAAGATATCAGTGAAAATGTTTTTTCCATGACACTCTGTGGGTGTCATGTTTTGCAAAAGGGCACTGAATTTGAGCAAACAGACAGAATACAGAAATATATACTGTATTTATATAAATGACCAATTTGACCTGATATGTTTGAAATTAATATTAAACAGTTAAAAATGAATTCTAAGTGTTGTGTTGAGTTGTGGTGATTGAAACTGCAGTTACAAGTCTGACATTTGTCTGACCTGTAGATCCAGCTAAAAACTAGTTTGTTTGGGACTTGTCCAGTAATCTCAAAGTGTTACAAGTTGTTAATAAACTGTGAATTCCAAAATGTGACCAGCCCTTGTGGACATCCTATTTCTGATCTATTAGGTATCGAGTATCATTTCAGTCTCGAGTATCGTGATACTGAACTTGGTATTGGTATCGAAGCCAAAATTTTGGTGCCAAACACTAACACTGAGCGCACACATGGCCTCTGGATCTCACTAAAACTCTTCAGTTGACGGATATATGTGTATCTACAGTTACAGGCAGGCGACACTCAGACTCTGCATGTGTCTTTAGATTAGTCATGGAAAATGAAAACTGTGAGTTTTTCTTTCATATCAAGCAGCTAAAAAGAAGCAGTGACGTGTTTCTGTCCAATGTGTTACATGACATCACAGGTCTTACTGCACACGTGCACATTACGGCGGTGATCAAAAACAAACTATGGTTCAGCTGTAGTTTAGTTTAGACACGCTGTCTGTCCGCTGTCGTCAATGAAGTTCCACCTTAAAGCTCTTCTCCACTGCTTTCACCTCAGTTCGTCTCATGTTTTAATTGTCAAGATATTAATGGATATTAAAAATACACAGCTAAATAAGAGAGGGAACAGGAAGCAGCAGAGAGGAAGGCGCTCTTTACTGAATACACAACAGTCGGATGTCTTCATCAACGCAACCAAACACATCTGGATTAAAGATTCAGAGGTTCACTATTACAGTAGTTACATCTGTCACCTGAACTGTGTGTTTTATACAGCAGGGAGACAATCAACACATTACAATTACGTTTATGCTCAGTAAAAAGTTTAGATGAATCCTTTAAATCTAATCAAAAAACAATAAATACCTTGACTTTTTGAGTTTGTGTCATTTTTCTACAAATATTAAGAATTCCCCATACAGTATATGACCACCAACACCTTAAAGGGCACTTCTTATATTTTAACCTGCTAGCTGTGTATTACATCTGTGAATTCACTGTCTGCTTATTTATTGGGAGTCGCCAGTTGTTGACACGACACCTCTGATCACACAAAATGTCTATTACACACCGTCCTGTTTTCAGGAGCTGTGATGTACCTCTGCCTCTGAGGAGGTCTGTGATACACATGTAGGTCTGCAGCAAACACTACACAGAGTCATGGAGGTTTCAGGTGCACTCGTCTGTCCCACAGCTGAAATGTTCTTAGTGAGTGAAATACAAACCTACAACTGTTATTATTGGTTCTGATCACCTTTAATCTCTCTGAACATTAACAGTTGCCAGTGATGTTGAGGTTTTTAATGATGTGAGTCCCTAGAACCCACGGGGGATGATTTGAGTGGGTCCCTGAGAAATTTGATAGGTTTGTTTCTCGAGACATTGTAGCGTTGAACTCGTGTTTGATGTTGGTTGGGTTGTCACAATACCATCGTTTCAAACTTTGATATGATACTAATTTTAAAAAATCAATACTCGGTACCTGTTTTGTTACCATGGCAACAAAAATAAAATTGCTAGGGACAAAAAATGAGGCCATTTTCTTGTTTTTAATTTCCCTCCTTCACACAAAGCTGCTGCAGAAAAGGGACTTCAACTTCTTAAAGAGGCTTTACAAAACGTCTTCATCTGCTGTTCTGTGTATGAGAACAGTCCGCTGTGTCGCTCCAGGTGGGACATAGGGCGGAGCGGACAGACACACACACACACTCGACTTATGTACATATAACATATAACGTCTTTTTTCTCTGTTTCACTGCTTTATTTACAGTAACGACGCTCGCTTTCTTCACTTACTGTCTATGTCGCTCGACCACAGCTGCTCTCTCTTTTATGCCCGCGGCAGCTTTGGGTTGAAAACTGATCATCGATCTGTTGTTTCTTTAAAGCTTCGGTACCTTTTGGTGCTATCGAACATAAAAGTGATGACTGTGCACATGGGATCTCGTCTGCTCTGATTAGATGTGCAGAGGGTTGAAACAGTGATGCTCTGACAGCCATGTTTCTTTTGCTCTTGATTTTAACACAAGTTTGTTGTTGACAAAGTATCGTTCTGTATGGGAAAGATGAGGCGAGTCCCTGGGACGCACGGATAGTGAATTTACTGCGTCCTTTTAGACTTTAATGCGTCAGAGCTGCAGGACGCGTACCCAGCAACATCACTGGGCTACCTCACTTTGTTCATTATGTTACTTATAACAATGGATTATTACAGCAGACAGTTTGACAGTCGTCTTTGTTTTCACTTCAAAACAACGTTGATGGACTGGAGGTCTATTTAACTCTACAAAAGAAACGGTCCGCCTGTGCCTACACTGGTATCTGTTCTTAATGTGAACATTATGCAAGTCAATCAAATAATTATAAGTGATGAAAGTTTTAAATTATATAATTTATTACAAAATACAAAAATGTGATCATCAAATTTTGCAAGAAAAACTCACAAAACATATGGATCACAACAATTCTGAAAGAACAAAATGTTTCTTAACAGAAGTTAATTCTGCTCATTAAAACATTACATTGTTCATTTTGTTTAATGTGATGTCATTTCTTGGAGAACCTTTAGATGCTTCATGTCAATGAAATCCATACAACCTAAAGGTTTTGTCAGTTATGTAGGTTGTGCTTTAGCTTGTATGGTTTTTGTTTTAGATTATGCTAGCAACAATCTCTAATAGCCAGTTAGCGACGTCCTGCTGCCTGTGTTTACACCATGTGTTGTAACCTATGACACTCTGCAGGCTGTTCTGAGGTGACGGACTGGTAGGCACTCTGTGAGCCCATCGATGTCTTCTCCATGGGGCTTACATCAACTTCTGTGTGGACTGCACTGTCTCAGCGAAGACTATCCTTTGTTATTCAAATAACAAGCCGTGGGTAACAAAGGGCATCCTGAATACCAAGAAGAGGGCTTTTAGAGATGGAAAGGTGAGGTCAGTTCAAGGGGAGCTTAAAGTGAAGATCAGGGAGGTTTAAGACAAAAACAGGAGGAAGCTGGAGCGAAAACTCCCCCACCCCAGGGCGCGTCACAGCAGACCATGTTGTAAGACAGCTGACGAGACTCCACGCAGGCAAGGCTGCAGGCCCTGATGGTGTCAGCCCGAGGGTGCTCAAAGCCTGTGCCCCTCAGCTTTGTGGAGTGCTTCACCGAGTCTTCAACATGAGCCTTCACGGGGTCCCTGTGCTGTTGAAGACATCCTGCCCGGCTCCTGTACCTTATACACTGCGTCCCTCTGTGGACTACAGACCGGTGGCATTGACGTCCCACATCAGGAAGACCCTGGAGAGACTTGTCCTGGAGCAGCTCCGGCCCAGGGTCAGGCCCCACTTAGATCCCCTTCAGTTCACCTATTAGCCAGGATGCCATTACTTTCTTGGACATGCTTGGGTCTTTCCACATCAGACTTTGTTTCAGTGTCCTCAGCAAATGATTTTGTTTAGTACGATCTCATCCAAACTGACAGAAGGAAAACATTTAAACCTCAAGATGTGACAAAGTGGAGTTTTCCTTCAGCGTGCTCTGTGGTGGAATGAAATGATTGGAAAAGTGACACAGGCTTGCTTTGAGACTCAAACTGACTCATAGTGTCCTCTCTGTGTGACCACCGTTCTGCTCAAGTTTGCTCACTTCGCCAGAAGAGCTGTCAGGATTACGTAAAGATGGAAGGAACTGACTGTAACTCTCACTACTGAGAAAACTGATGCAACGTGACAAAACAACAGGAAGTCAAGTTTAAAATCAATAAACGATAACACCGGAGCACACTTTGAGCTGATTATTCAGATTTAGATCATCTAACCCCTGGAGGTCTCAAGTTTTTAAAGGACAAACTTGCTGTTTTTTTAACCTGTGGCATGATAGGTAACTGTGTCTATGAGCGGGCTGACAGCTTAGAGAAAGGAGCAGATGTAGAGGTCTGAAATGTTCCTGGAAGGAGGAGGAGAGGAAAAAAAGGGAGGGAGGGGAGGACTGGAGGAAAAATAAGGGTGAGTGAGACAGCGCGACGGGAACACTAACCACAACCAGATGGGGAAGTGAGGGGGAGGGACAGTGGAAAGAAGGAGAGGGAAACTTTCACAGGGAGGGAGGAGGAGGGGTGGGGCCGCTGAGGAGGAGGAGGAGGAGGAGGGGGGAGGGTCAGTGAGGAATTTTTTCCTAAACCGACGAGCCTTTTTCTCCGCCGTGCGGAGAGGAGGGAGGTTTGTGTAACGGGACGATGCAGTCATGGAGGCGGGGCTCCTCTCTGATCGACCACAGCTATGTACAAACACAATGACTCCTCCTTTGCTCCTTCTGTTACTCCACAACTCCTCCTCTCCTCCCTCTGTTATTCAACGTTTCCTCTCATCTCCCCTTCAACGCTCCTCTGCCTCTGTTAGTCTACGTTCCTCTCCTCTCCACTTCATCGCTCCTCTTCTCCTTCTCCTCTCTTCTCCCCTTTGTCGCTCCTCTTCTCCTTCTCCTCTCTTCTCCCCTTCGTCGCTCCTCTTCTCCTTCTCCTCTCTTCTCCCCTTTGTCGCTCCTCTTCTCCTTCTCCTCTCTTCTCCCCTTTGTCGCTCCTCTTCTCCTTCTCCTCTCTTCTCCCCTTCGTCGCTCCTCTTCTCCTTCTCCTCTCTTCTCCCCTTTGTCGCTCCTCTTCTCCTTCTCCTCTCTTCTCCCCTTCGTCGCTCCTCTTCTCCTTCTCCTCTCTTCTCCCCTTTGTCGCTCCTCTTCTCCTTCTCCTCTCTTCTCCCCTTCGTCGCTCCTCTTCTCCTTCTCCTCTCTTCTCCCCTTTGTCGCTCCTCTTCTCCTTCTCCTCTCTTCTCCCCTTTGTCGCTCCTCTTCTCCTTCTCCTCTCTTCTCCCCTTCGTCGCTCCTCTTCTCCTTCTCCTCTCTTCTCCCCTTCGTCGCTCCTCTTTTCCTTCTCCTCTCTTCTCCACTTCATCGCTCCTCTTCTCCTTCTCCTCTCTTCTCCCCTTTGTCGCTCCTCTTCTCCTTCTCCTCTCTTCTCCCCTTTGTCGCTTCTTCTCCTTCTCTCAGGCAGATGACTCCTCTCTGACAGGCTGGTAGGAGGTGACAGCAGTGAACTTCACGTTGTCGTTGTTGTTGTTGAGTCACATGATGAGCTGTGTGTCCTCTTTTAGTGGTGGTCACAAGAAGCTGATGATGTGGGGACGCCCGCTTCACATCACTTTAACATTTTCACATCCAGGGTGGTGGTGGTTGGGGGGGGTCCTCCTCTGGACCACCTGTACTGTCCTGTACTGTGTGTGTTAGTGTTAATAGTTAAAACCAAACTGTACTCGAACTGCTGCGTAGAGCTACTGACATAAGCAGTAAAAGCAGGAACACTTTCATCACAAGAGGAACTCTAGTTGTCTGGGCTCCTTTTAGGGTGCTCAATATTCCAGTAATCTGATTACGTCATGAACGACTAATCGAGTACTCGCACAGACACGGACCTCCCGGCCCGGAAATAATAGGCTACATGCCTGTACGAGGAACATTACTATCTAACAATTCCACATTAATGTAAATAAATACCCAACAATAGAAAGCAAGTGAAATTTCAAATGCATTGCACAACCTTTAACAGGCCCTTCAGTTAACGTTGTAACATCCTGTTGTCAAACGTCACAGCGGTAGCGGACTGTTTGGACTTGTGCTGTGTTGCTTAACACGTAACTCGCATGTTTTCCACTCCTTTAGCTGTTGTCCGGCGTGATGGTGGCTTGTCCTCTGGCTCAACAAACGCCATCAGCTCACAGAAGCCCTCTCCTTCCACAACACTTAACGGGAGCGTATCTCCACTCACCATGCTCGTTATTAGCATGCTAATCGTCTCTGCTCTGGTATCATCACAAGAACGTGTGCTAACAGGGTTAGCAAATGATGTGATGCAAGACTATCTGACTGTCCGTCTCTGCTGGCTTCTCCTTGTGCTGTAAGCATCGAACTAGTATTTCTATGATATACCAGTTTAACACCACATATCTCACAGCACGTTATCGTCGTCTTTTATGTACTCAAAAAAGTACCTCCAGACATCACTTTCCTGCTCACGGCTGACATGGTGCATGTAAGCTAACTGATTTAAATGCGAGTGCGCGAGTAGTGTAACATTACTCGAATAATGACGCCAACAACGAGTACTCGAGTACTCCATTATTCGGCCCCATCCCTAACTCCTTTTCACAAAATGTTTTGGACTTGCTCCGGTGGATTGCTCCAGTTGGCATCCCAATCAAAGTAAGTACGTAAAAGTTCTTCAGATTGTCATTCTAAGTGTCTGACAGCATTACAGAAAAGATCCCGACAGAACAGACGTTACGTCGCTCTCTTCAAACACACCAGACTAGTGGACCACCTCTCTGCAGAGTGTGAAGAGTTAAATAAAACTCCAGCCTGTCAATATTTTAAAGAGGAAACAAAGACAGTCTGCTGTAATAATCCATCTTTATATGTAATGATAATAAACTATTAATGAGGTCTTATAAAGTTAAACTTATCAATAATGAATATCACATGAAGCTTCATCAATAGAGCTGCAGCTCATCTGAAGAGATCCACTTACGTCCTTTCATCACCTGTCAGTCATCACTGTGATACATCAGAGGAAGTCAGAGGTCAGAGCTGGTTTCAACATAAGACTGGTGTAATGACACATTTCCCTTATTTCACTGTGGTTCTCCCTCACTCAACTGTTTCTGCAGGTTGGACACAGTGTGAGGTTGGATACAGACACAGAAATACACAGGTGTTACAGGTGAGCTACTCACTGATGTAGAAGGTGCTGGGGGCGTGGGCTCCATCTAACTCCAGCACCAGCAGGTTGCTGGTCTTAGGGTCGTGTCTGAGCCACAGGGCCACGCCCAGGATGACACCTCCTGCAAGCTGCAACACACACACACACACACACACACACACGTCCTTCAGTGCATTTTTTCTTATTCACAACATCGTGCTCTCTACAATCTCAGATGTCATCAGCTATAGTCACAAGCACAAGGCACAACAGTGAACATGCCGGGGCTTGTAACCGGTGGTTAGCGATAAAAGACTTCATTTTCCGCGTGCTGCTTTGTTTGCAAAAAAAGAACCAGATTTTCTTGTGACTAACTTTAAATAACAGGTTTGTTGAAATTTAGTTTGAAAGTGTGCTGAAATTTCAACATTTATGATGCATTTGAGGAAGTCGGGAAATCTGAGTGCTGAACAGTTTTCGTGACACCGCCTCAGGGAATTTATCTCAAGTTGAATTTTTGATCTAGAACAGATTGTTAGCTGTTAGCATGCAGATGTAAATGGTAAATGGACTGTACTTGCTTTGCTAGTCTTTCGACCACTCAAAGCTGCTTTTACACTACATGTCACATTCACCCATTCACACACTGATGGCATGCCCAACTCAATCAGTTATGACATCCGTTGGCTATGCCACCGGGAGCAATTGTGGGTTCAGTGTCTTGCCCAAGGACACTTGCCCAAGGACTGAGCCACAGCCGCCCCTGTCTGTTTATAGAGATTAATCAGAAGCTAAATCGTCGTCAGATCACGGTGATGGGAGCCGGGGTGTCATCACGGCGGATTACGTTCCGCCTGCTTTTGCTCTCCACACGGACTGTTTTTCCTGCATACGCCGCAGCCTGCTGATACATGATTGGTCAATATGACTCGGACTACAAGCGTACTACAAAGGGAAACCAGAACACTTGCTGTCCCGGATATCCCCGTCCTTATTCTACATTTCTATGTAGAATCTGTAAATAGAGATTGTGCTCTCTACAATAATCCAACAATCCACCTCTGAGCCACAGTTAAGAAAAGCACGTGTCTACCTACAGAGCTTAAGAGGAAAAGATATGAGGTTAATTTGACACATGGGATGAGCTTACTGATGACATGATGACTTGTTCACTTGTTCCTGTTGTATTTCTACATCATGATTTGCGCTAAGAGGGCGAGCTGAAAGAGCTCAGATGGTTGGTATTTTTCAGACAGCAGTGAAAATGTATCCCGCCAAGTTGTTAATAGAAGTGTTATACAGTTTGGATAGTATTTTTCAGGTGAAAGGTGAAGCAGCTGATGCTTTTCCTAACTTCCTCTGCTGGTCGACTTCCTGGGGGAAACCCTGCACACACAGCGATGTGTGACTGTGTTACTGCAGGGGATTGTTCCTCTGCATGTTTTACATTGACATTAGCCTTCCTGAGAACCTTTTGTTTAGTCCAGGACAAAGAAATCCTAAATATAACCCGAGTTAGCATAAACCTGAGCCACACAGGAACAAGCTTCATCGCTCACAGCAGAAGTTAAATAAACGTCGGATGGAAAAACCTCCAGCTTCTTTACCATTGACTCTCCGTCTCACCCCAGTGCTGCCACTACCACCCTTTAAAACAGTAACCTCCACCTGTAGACCTGCACACAACACGATGAGCTATAAACTAAATATATCATAGAAAATGATCCATAGAATAACATCGTTCGAGTCTGGAGGAGGTAAAAGAGGATTTATTTTTGTCATTTTTAGGAATAAAGTCGAGTTGCAAAATAACTTCAATCTCTTTTCTACCTTATTTTGGACTTTATTTTCTACATTATTCTCAATACTTCTTCTTTTTATACTTTTTGATCTTATCCAGAACAACTATTCTCAACCATTTGACCTTATTCTTGACAATTGTACCTTGTTACATTTCGACTACATTACTTCCATTCTTAAAATGTTATCTTACATTTTTGTCGTTATTCAATACCTTTTTTCATTTATGTATTTGTGATGTTGAACGATATTTTTGGAAATGTGCGACTTCATACTTAACATGTTCACCTTATTCTCAACATGTCATCATCCCTCTTTCTCATGCCTGATCCCACAGTCTGCTGTGTAGAATCCGAGGATATTTCAGCAGACCTACATTTAAAGAATCATTGTGTCTTCGTTCACTTGGAATGAGTTTCTATAAATACAGTGGGTGCTCTTTAACAGAGTCCAACGTGTTTCTACAGTAGCCCAGTATGGACAAACTTCTGTCAAGAGCAGAGCTTTAGAGGGTTTTTGGAGATTCACAGCCTACACACTTCGAGGTGGAGGAAGGGGGGAGCAGGTTTTAGTAGAGCTGGCTGATAAATCAAACTTATCCATTAATTGAATAAATCCAGGGACAATGGAGGATCGATAATCTGGCTGCCAGTCATCAACAGTCGAGCCCTGTACCATCTTAACAACACTCCCGTGTTTTACTGAAGCATGTTTTAAATGACGTAAAGTAATTTGCTACATTTCTACATCCATCCGTTACTGAGTAGTATATGTAGGTATATTGCGAGCTAGAAAGAAAACTGACGTGGACCAGACACCGATCAAATGCATCACATCAAAAACAGGCCAATCAGATCAAAGTGTCATTCAATGCATCAAAACAGCGGTGCCTGATGATTTTCACTGAGTCCAAAGCAAAAAAGGAGAGCCGGACTGCAACTACTAAACCAACGCATAACATGAGTGAACCATGAGTGGGACAGAAGAGAGTTCGGAGGAAACACCACCTTCAACACAGACAAAGTTTATTGTTTAACCAGAAACAGCCGTTAGATCGCGTTCTTCAAAGCCACCAGACTCCATTAACAAAAACAGTAGTTTTACCTCACAGAACACAGGACTTTCTGGTCTACCACTGCCTTGTTACATGTCGTAACACTCGTTACTTCAGAACCAAATTAACCCTTTAAACACCACACAACAACACAAAGAAAGTAACCGACCGAGGCAGGGGTAGACCATCAGACCAACTCTCTGTTCTGCAAGCTAAAATTATTGTTTTTGTCAGTGGAGTCTGGTGGCTATAAAGAGAGCTACATAACTGCTGTTTCTGGTCAAACTAAGGATCTTACTCTTTGACAAAAGTTCCATCTCTTGTAATTTTGACACAGAAACATGTAAACATAGGACCCTGATTTGAGAATAACATCATAGGTAGCATAGGATGCATGTGTAAGCCCCTTGGACACATTAGTTTATTATAAAAATCAGCAGGGCGACATCGGACACTCTCTGTCCGCACACAACCATATGCAGTTCTGTTACGCAATCTAAACAATCCGATTGTGTATCTCCGTATGTCCCTATTGTAAATGCATTGATTGTCGCTGTTGTCGGATGTCATTTGGTAACGATCGCTACGTCATTAATAACATCTCTTGTGCACACGCGGCTCACGTGCTGTGAGAACTGAATTGAGAGAGAAAATATTTAACTTTTGTGACTTAATTAAACAGACTGCTGATGAATACAGTCAACACAGCAGACAGAGAGACAGACAGAAAGAGGGGGCGGGGCCAGCAGCTGAAATCATTGATTTATGCAATTAATTGCGATTAATTAATGTAATGTAATTAATGAAAGGAATCCTAGAGGAAACACTGGACCCTATACCACACATGGACTTAAGATAACTTGTCTATAAATGATTCATTACATTCATAACAGAAACAGAAAGAGGTGAACACATGAACCTGGCTCACTTTACTTTCTGCTCTCCCCCCTCCTCCCCCTCTCTTACTGAGGTTCATTCCAGAGTTGAGGCCAGCTGCAACCTAGCAACCAGATCAACAACACAACTGGCCAGAGTGCCGAAATTCAACACACACACACACACACACACACACACACACACACACACACACACACACACACACACACACACACACACACACACACACACACACACACACACACAGCACCACAGAGTGACTTAACCATGAGCGAACTCCTCCTCAGTCACCACATGAGCCGCTGAGATGAGTCACTGAAACATGGAGGTCAGATATGATTTAATCTGAGAAGGAGAAGCCTCAACACTGTTACAAATACATTTACACTTCCTGGAATAATAAAGTACAATATATTATAATACATATTAATATTATTATTGGAAGTGTTTCAGAGAATCACTTTAACTTTGGTAGTATTGGATTACTCCGGATTTAAGCAAGCTGCATTTGAAATAATCTAGAAGGAAAGCCCCCGTGAATAAACAGAATAAATGTATCAGACACAATGCGGGTCCACTTAGGGTCTTCTCACCCGAGAAGTCGGATCATCTCCTTTTAGGCAGCAGATTTGTTTTAAGGACCTGGTTCAGGTTTTACAAGAAGAAAGAAAAAAATGCAGCAGGCAATCTTTCCCCTTGCCGCAAATCAAAACCTTTCCTTTCTGGAAAATGAGGAATGTGTCCTCCGCAGACGTCAAGTGAACTGTCGAGCAGTCATGGGAGAAAATATCTGCCAATGATAAGTTTTTCCATCATTTCCGAAAGGCTGTCAGCTGTGGAACAACTCAACCGATGCCATCACTGAGCACAGGGTACCAGAGTCACACCCACCACGGGCCATACGCAGGTATATTCTCAGTTTGGGGAGTCAATTCGATGTGTATCACCTCATTGGTAGGTAGTGATGGTTTAAGCGTCTGGTCTGTATTGAACGTTGTTGGGCTGGACGCCATAGTCATACAGTTCAGATAACACTTCAACGAATATTTCACTTGTAATTTAGGATTTTTATCTTGTTTTTCTGTAACATGTAACATATGTGGGCTGTTCACTGACCTGATATATAAAAGAAAATAATATAGGTCCATAATATACTGTATATATATAATATATATAGGTTGAGGCAAGTGATTGAAATACCAGAACATCACCCACTTCGGCATTTATACAGATATTATATGAAACAAATGATCAATGACAACCGTGATCCACTGTTACTGAGTGTTCATCAATGTTACCATGATACTTCAGGCTGTCCCTCCGTACTGTGTATGCAGGTGCAGTGACACGTATAAAGCAGGTCAAAGGCCCCCCCGGCGCAGGTCTCTTACTTTCACTCTGTGCAGACTGATACTTGTTGCCGTGTCTGTGACCTACTCTGGTTTTAATTATTGCAGGGCAATGTACACCTTTGTGGTTCTTTAAGTAGATAAGGTTTGTTGGCCTGGAGGTGGATTTAATGATCATTTACAAGCTTTATTGTTAATGTTTGAAGCTGTAGAGGTAATATGACATTAGCCAGGGCCCAAAGTAACATGCTGCAATGGGCAGGGCAGTGTGAGGCAGGGTAGCGTAAGCAGGGCAGCGTAAGGCAGGGCAGCCAAAGCATGGCAGGGTGAGGCAGGGCAGCGTAAGCAGGGCAGGTCAGCGTGAGACAGGGCAGCGTAGCGTGAGGCAGCGTGAGGCAGGGCAGAGTCTCACTCTGCGCTCTGTTTGTATCACCTGCTCTTCCTCACTCTGCGCTCTGTTTGTGTCACCTGCTCTTCCTCACTCTGCGCTCTGTTTGTATCACCTGCTCTTCCTCACTCTGCGCTCTGTTTGTATCACCTGCTCTGCTTTGTGGTCATTTAGAGAGTGTTTGTAAAGTTCACAGCCTGTCTTAGCATTGTGTGACGACCCCATCTTGTGGTTGCTTGGTAGCTCTTTCCAGTTTGTGTTTCAGATGCCAGTGGGTGTGGTCGTGTCATCAAGATTGGGAACACCTGGGCCCGGCGTCCCTCAATCTGTCTTATGTTTTGTCATGTTTCCACACAACACCCCACATGGCATTACCTCACTCATGCACACACACTAGCACCACTGACTTACTGACTCCCACACCTCTTATTGTTGGTTCATTTGATCATTTTTGTGTTAAGTCACAATAAATTAATTATTGTTTTGAAGAAACTCCTGTTTACCTCCCGTTATTTGTCATCGGTTCTGAGCCGACCATGACAATTGCTTCTGCAGTGACCTTTGAGCAATGACACAGCTACTAACAGAGGTACAGTGATCCACCTCGCTAAGGGCCAAGTTAGCAGCAGGTTAAAGCACTTTAAATGTATGTTCCTAAATAATCCCACAAACACAAAGTCAGTCAAGCAGCAGCCACAGCTTTGGATAAACAATGAGAAAGAATAAAGAACGGTTATTAGACATCTCAAGTCTATTTGTGCAAGAAGTATAAATCAGAGTATTAATGAGCAGAGACTTCAGTGTTAATAAAGTTCTTATGATGTGAAGTGAAGCACTTTGAAAGGATCCATACAATGAAAGAACATCACACCAAACAGCAGAGATGTTCTTCATTAAGCACATTTTCCTCACTCTCCCCTTCCTCAGTCACGTCAGCTAACCTCACAGCTGTCACCAACATGAAAACAGCTGATCTGAGGTTAGCTGAAGGATCGCTGGGCTCCACCTGATCGAATACATGACACATTTCTTATTCACTGCGTTTCAGCCACCCTTATGCTATGTGCTGACAATGTCAATGAAAATGCATAGTAATTGAGCAGCTCTAATATCTAAGTTTATGGATTCAAGCATTTTAGTAGAATGGGATTCTCTGACAGATGCTGCATTGTCAAAATACACTAAAAGCTGTATTTGGAAAGCAATTCATTGGTTTAAATGAAGGCTTAAAAGTCTACTGCACCTTTTTCAGGGTTAGTATTTTTGTTCTCAGAAGCCAAATACGTTGTCACCATCTGTTGCTCTTTCAGCATTGGTTGTCACACACTCCACACAGAGCGAACTGTGTAAACACATTTACTGCAGCCGTCCCGGTGGCTGACAGACAGTGCGGGCCTGAGCAGGCCCAGGATCATATCAAATACATGTTAAGAGTGGACAAACACACGCTCTAACAACTTTGACTGAGTCTGAGGCCAAACTGTGAAAATGTTTTAAATGTGATGCAGAGTGAGATCAGCAGCCGCTCCCCCTGCACGGTCTATTTCTGCCTGTTGCCCAGAGGACGGGGGCTCCAGAATGCTGGGCATGCTGGGGAGGGGGCCTGGGTGGCGGGGTGTTGTCTGCAGTCCCCACCCTCCCCCCCGACCCTCTCAGTGTCCAGTGTGATTTATGGAAACAGGAGGTCTCCGTGTTAAAGCCCCCCCCCCGGCCTGCTGCAGATGGAGCGGACTTGTCCTTTCACTGAGATATTCAGAGTGACCGTAAAAAACTAAAAGGGCCAAAGTGGACTTTGTGTTAAAAAGGAGGGCGGGGCCAGAGAAACACTGATGTTAGAGCACCAACAATCACATTAAAGTCACTTTCAGCAGGATTACCAACATTTCTTTCAGCGAGCACACACCCCACAGGAAGTCATTTGGTTCTTTCACACTACAATTGATTCAAACAATTTTTTACTGGACAGCAGAGGATTTACTAAACACATGAGCAGATCTGATATTTTATTCAAAGATGAAGATGCATGTATCTGACAGAGGGGCTGGGCATTTACTACATTGTTATTATTACATTTATTATTTTTCTATTTATTAGTAAAGATAATTAAAACGGATCGGTGCATCCCTACTGATAATTTAAGGTCCAAACCTGATGACTAAAATTCTCCATCCAGTCAAAAACTAAAGATCTAAAACTTGAAGGTTACATGACTTGAACAGAAACTTGTCGTCTGGAAATGTTTTAATCTCAGGATGTGCGCTAAATCTGCTGTCACTACTATGCTGTGCGACAGGCTGTTTGATCCATGCAGATTAAAAATATCTGATAAGTTTATCCTTGTTTAAATGTTTAATCCAAAAGGCAACTGGACTTCTTCTCTCATCCGAAAGGCCCTTTGGATTAAACTGACCCTGACCTGGATGACTGAGAACCTCCACAGACATGTTGTTTTATCATTGTTATCAACATTAAGTTCATTACAGTCACAAACCCAGAACACTTTATCACCCGGCCATAATCTGACATTGCATAAAAGGCTTTCGCCTACTTAATTGGACTAGATGTGTTTGTAATTCAAACAGTAAATCTGAAATCAGCTTATTAAATGCAGAAAAAATAATGTATGCAGAATTCGCTTTGTCCAGACAAAGTCAGCAGTCTCACCTGTCTGAGGTACACCAAGGCTGAAAAAAACAAAGATCTGTGAATCAGCTCCAGAGCTGGGGTTTCCTTCGTGTAGTAGCAGCCTGAGGCAAAAGACTCTCTCAGCAGCTACAATCAGTTCAGGTGAATAAAACATTTACCCCTGAACACTCAATAAGGACACTTAAAATCTAACACTACTAAACCTATGACAGGGATCAAGGGTTGAGCGATTAACCATATTTTGTTTTTATTCATAATTTGGCTTCCAAAGATTATGAAAACAAGTTAATCAAGATAGAATGATTGTTGTGCAGCATTCTGACTTGAGTATAATAATGAGTACCCCTCCAAAAAAGAAGTGTTCACAATATTGGTTGAAAAACACCGATGCTTTGATTTGGCTATTTCTCTCTGCTAGCATCGTTGTTTGTTGTTATTGTCACACAATAATTTACTAAAACCAGTTGATTTTTTCCACTTATTTCGTTAGGTATTGGATCATTAGGCATACTCACCGATACCTGATGCCACATTTTTTGCAATATCAGAGGCGACCATACAGGTACAGGGTATAAAACGATACAGGTAGAACTTTACAGGTGTTCACTTTCAATCCTCATTAAAAGCCCAAACTGCTTGACTGACATGGATTTAGACGGACAACAGACTGATGGACAGCACAGCAAAGAAACAATCAGTCTGACTGAATGGGAGGACCTCAAAACCATCAGCTTTACTTTATCCAGATCATGTTGTCTCCTCGTTTGAAGGAGCTGCATAACACCGATGTTTAGTTCAGTTCGAAGCAAGGCAAAAACTTTAAATATTCTGGATAGTGAAGCTGTACAGTTGGGCTGACTGAAAATACCATCTTCCATTGCTTATGGCTGACAAACATCGACCACGGTGTGGCTCCCTCATAACACAGGGATTTATAAGACAAGAACGCTCTCCTGACTATTCTAAATTATAGTTTTTCTTATTAGTCCTTTATCAGCTTACATGACTCCTTTGATTTATGTATGACTTTAAAATAATGTCAGACTGCAGCAAGCAGGTGGTTGATTAAAGTTAGCATCTTTAGCTTCAATGGATGTTTAGCCATCTTCAAAGAACAGAGAGTATCGGAGCAGCCACCAGACTGCAGACATGCTGCCCAGCCTCACGCCGTTCCACTCCACGCCCACCTTCTATCTCTGTTCCCTGCTTCAATCACAGCCGGGCTGGGCCCATTAAAGACGCCCTCATCCAGCGATGATTAATGTAACAGCTAGCCAAAATCAACACCTCAACTGATCTCACACAAACTGTTAACCCTGTTTACAAAGCTAGCGCTAGCATTAGGTGGCAGCTTAGTGTTCTCTAACCCCTCAGCTCCTCTCCAACCCCGCCCTCTCGTCCACATATGGTAACTTTTGGCTCCAACAAACCAAAGACTGCCAAAACGCCAAACTAAGGGCCGCAAAACACAAGTCCACAAACCAACATGTGACATTAAACTGACTACTTATATTATTCAGAGGCTACAGTCTGTTTAAACCAGTCTGCTGACTAGAGTTGGATCAACTAATCAGTCAACACAGACTGTTGATATTTGGAAATATAACCAAATAAAGATTCTTCTTTTTGATTGAAGGTGATGACTTAAGGCTGCCACAGTTTAAAGAACCAAAGACAGAAAGTGAGAGCAGCCAAGGAGCCAATCGAGAGCAAAACTAAACATCCACAAATGTTTCCATCACCCAACACAGGGCCCTGACTCTCCAAATGGAAACCACCTTGGGTCCCCCCCTCCACACACACACACGCACACACACACACACACACACACACACACACACACACACAGGGTAGAAGATGTAATCCAAACAAAGCCATTATCAAAAACCCAGCAGGCCAGCCTCCACGCCTCAGACTAAACATTAGTAACGTTTTCAGCGGGTCGTTGTGCTCCTCTAAGCGGCCTTAAACATGATGTGAAACTATTGAACCGCGTTTTTATGTCTCAACTGACTAAAACTATCGAGCGGACTCATCACTGTGGAGCTAAAACGCCTTTATCTCCGCTTCTCTTCGCAGTCTGAGGTGATGAAAAAATAATTCTCCTCACATCGTGGCTATGTATCCCAGTTACATAAATTTACCGCATGTCTTTCTGTCAGTGTGTTCGCTGATTTCGCCATGATCTCGCCTGGCGGTGAGAGTGTGGCGCGCGGGTATGCAGCTTTTATAACGAGAAACAACGGTATTCTGCGGTGTGTACCGTAGGGTGGCTGTGGTTCATGTCGCCGTTCATTTATGACGGGCTGCCAGAGCCGCTACAGAGAGAGAGGAGGCAGCGCTGCGTTGACACACCGCGGGTAAAACACGAGCTACTCACCCAGAAGATGAAGTTGAAGAAGAAGAGCAGGTACTTGATACATTTGGTGCAGCCTTCGACTCCCATGGTGCTCCGTTAGCCAGGATTCAGCGCAGAGTTAACAGCAGACGGTGGGTATCAGCGTGTAACGGACTGTGTGCGACTGGGAATCCAGACTTCAGCTCCGAGACCGAGGCAACACCCAGTCCCTCCCTCCCTCCTCCCCGCGTGAGCACCCGGCCATAATCTAACTGCACACGGGACTTCCTGTCGAGGCCTTCAAAGTAAAACACCCACTCCTCCACATTTTCTAAATCTATGAATTGCATGTAACCATAACGGCACAATCTTCAAAACTACAAAACATTGTTAGTGTGACAATATTACTATTGTACGGAGCCCCTGAAGTCCCAAAAGGTGAAAAATGTTATCTTGTGCGCACAATAAAATTATCTTGAGGTAGCAAGTTATTATGTTGAGGGAACAAGTTATTATCTTGTGCCTTATCTTGATGGTAGTAAGGCATGTGCTTTGAAGACCAGGAGGATAAGTTGCGTTTATAGCTTTATATGTTTGAAATATGGCAGCGTCCTTTGCTTTATTTGGGCAGTCAGTTTGCTGTGTTTGTGACAAAGCAAATTGACGATAGCTTTCTGCCTCTCAATCGTTACCAAAGTGTTTATGTCTGTCTGAACCTGTCGGACATTCTGCAGAACTCTGGGTTATGTTCAGTAACAACATTCTGAACGTTCAGTCGATTCCTACGAAATCCGAGGTTGAAAGTCGATCATATCCGTTAGGCCTCTATCTTATAATCTGCTAAGAGAACACCAATCAGAAATAGCTTATTGGTAAACTATACAACGCAGAGATGGAATACACTGGCTGCTTTACTAAAGCGTGTACTATTAGTCATTGATCCTGACTCTTGGGGTGAGAGCAAACATTGAAAAGGGCATTCCTGCGGACATTCCTGTGCACGTGTCCTGGAATTTCCCATTTCTGTTGATGAATGTCCTATAGTTAGGATCTCTGTGGCAGGAGGCTCTTGTCTGTTATGTCGATATAGATATCTTCAGTCCCGAACCATTCACCGGGCACGTTGCAGGTAAATTAATATGCGCTGTCCTTGGTGCTGAAATATCGTCTCGTCAGGAGTGGTTAGGCTACTTTATCTTTTCTCTGACTTACTTTTTGTGTAACAATCTTGGTCGTTTTCTTTTCGAAGATGTTTGATATTCTGGGTGCAGTAGCTTTTTGTCCTTTGCAGATCGTGTTTCAAACGTACAAAGAACTAACAGCACTTTAAAAAAAAATGTTACAAATAAAGAAAACTTTTCATGTCCTGCCAATGTGTATTTATCAATTTGATTAACTTTTAGAAATTTCACTATTCCCCTTAACTGTTGACAACACGACTCATTTATTTGGTCTAACCACACAAATTGCTCAGTTTCTGTTCCATTTCTAATACATCTGGTTTGTGGCTAAAATGAAATGTTATAGCTTTTCTGTTCTCTGAATGGTAATAATTGTACTACCAAAATAAAAGTGTTATATTAGATTTATTAGGATCACAAAAGCATATTATTCTTTTGTGGAAGGATCATGTCTTCATGAGGATTTAAACTGAAAATGTAAGTTTTCTATAGGCCCTACTATGCAGGTTCATTTAAAAGTAGAATGGAGTTGTGTAAAGCAGTTGACAATATCAATAGGGCCAGGACTTAAAAGTTATTTAAAGGTTGCACACCAGGGAGTAAAATTGGTTAACCACTAAACACAGTTATGAACAGAGGCATACAACTGTATTTGTTTACAAAGATTCACAGAGATTCTGTATGTATGTATATATATTTATATATATATACAGCATATAGACTCTGTATATTCTATCGTAAAGAAAACATTTGAAAAACCTCAGAAAATAGTCGTATTTCTAGCCAAAACATTTCTGACTAAAAATAATAAATTGATCGTTTAACATTGTACTGGATAGATTTCTGGGGCTTTTGTAGTATTCAAATTATTATCACGTTTAAAAATATCTAATACTAACCCCTCAATGTTTCCTTTTTGCAGATTGATACTCGATGATTCCACTATGTCTGATCTGATCACCCCATTATGGTGACAGAGCAGTAGTTGTGGCCTTTTGCCGTAAACATCAGTCATCAGATGGAGAATTGGACAGAAAACATCACTTGTTAGAGAAAATAAGATCAAGACTCTGCAACCCTTCCTCAAAGAAAAAAAGCAGAGGAGAGCTTTCAGAGAAACACGTGGGACACGCTTATGCTGAGAAGAAAACCAGGAGAATTGAATTAGGCTGGATGAACTACGGTGAAGAGAACAGAGAGTTTAAGCAGGTTCGAGCTCCAGGAGGAGGAGGGACAAGGCTTGTAAGCATAGAGAGACATACAAAAGTAGGAGAGATCAAAGCTGTCGCAGAGAGCTTGTTTTTCCCAGAAGGAAATTCAAAGTTTTGGAGCTCAAATGTCTTCACGCTGATATGCAGGATATCGGTCGCAGGCTGATTGATGAAGATCGTACCATTGACGAGTTATATGAAGAAAGTAAGGTGAAACTATACCTTTGCAGCAGGAAGATGAAGAAGAGCCATCCTGTCACCTGAACATACACCTGCTGAAGATGAACAACCCCCTCCACATGACATTCAACAGAGCAGTGAAGGGTTAGTACAAACTGTCCTGATGGTTTTTGATGAGACATTCTTTTCAGACACAAATATTGTACAAGAACTGCAAGACCTGATGAACCAAACACTACATCAATCAATCAATCAAATTTTATTTGTATAGCGCCAAATCATAACCAGAGTTATCTCAAGACACTTTACAGAAAGAGCAGGTCTAGACCGACTCTTTGTTAAGTTATTGAGAGGCCCAACATGAATCACCATGAGTAGCACTTAGCAATATTCGGCACATTGGCAGAACAACTTCCTTTGAACAGGCAGAAACCTCGAGCAGAACCAGACTCATGTTGAACAGCCATCTGCCTCGACTGGATGGGCCGAGAATGGGATAGAAGGAGATGCAGGATAGAGACAGGCAAAGAGAGCAACAACAACATATGTTCTTGTTACAACAACAACAACAGGTAATACATACTTATGGTTACAATGTCAATAATAGTGGTACACTAGTGTGAAGATTAGCAAAAAATAAATTAGCGAGAGAAGCAGAGTAATGATAAAGGCTGAGGTAATCGTAATTGTAACAGTTGAAGTCAACAGGTCTACTATTTAGCATTAGCAGCAACAATAATGATACTATGGGGAAGGCTGATGTTAGTAGTTGTTGCAGTCGAGCAGGTCCACAGCAGCCGGTGGTCTGCAGCAACGATCCTCAGGATCCTACAGGACAAGGGAGCACGAGAACTCCCGGGAAGATATGTGGTTAGTAATGTTAATGGGACCAGAAGATACAGAGTTAATGAGCTGCATTAATATGACAGAGAGAGAGAGAGGGAGACAGAGAGAGAGAGAGCGAGAGAGGGAGAGAGGGAGAGAGGGAGAGAGAGGAGCTTGGTGTGTCAGATCCCCTCGGCAGTCTAAACCTATAGCAGCATAACTATGGGCTAGTCCCAGCCTGAGCCAGCCCTAACTATAAGCTTTATCAAAGAGGAAAGTTTTAAGTCTACTCTTAAAAGAAGAGAGGGTGTCTGCCTCCCGGACCTTGACTGGTAGATTGTTCCAGAGGAGGGGGGCCTGGTAATTGAAGGCTCTACCTCCAACACTACTCTTAGAGACTTTAGGTACCACCAGCAGGCCTGCATCCTGGGAGCGCAATGTTCTAGAGGGGTAATATGGCACTATGAACTCTTTAAGATATGATGGTGCCTGACCATTAAGAGCTTTGTAAGTAAGAAGAAGGATTTTAAATTCTATTCTAGATTTTACAGGAAGCCAGTGCAGAGAGGCTAATACAGGAGAGATGTGCTCTCTCTTCCTAGTTCTTGTCAGCACACGTGCTGCAGCATTTTGTACCAGCTGCAGAGTTTTTAGTGACTTATTAGGGCAGCCTGATAGTAACGAGTTACAATAATCCAACCTGGAAGTAACGAATGCACGGACTAGTTTTGAGACAAGATGTGTCTGATTTTTGCAATGTTGCAAAGATGAAAGAAGGCTGTACTTGATATTTGTTTTATGTAGGAGATGAAGGACTCAGATTCCTAACAGTAGTGCTGGATGCCAGGCTGATGCCATCTAGGGCAGTTATATCATTAGACATGTTACAAGTGAGCACAACGAAACAACAGAGAATGAGCTTGACAGTATTCAAAGGAATCCTGGTTCAGAGAATGGCTTAAATGTGACCGACAACCAGACTTTAATGAGGTTTAATCTGTTACCTTTATAATCAATATTTAATTATTTCTAATTGATCTTAGATTTTAATCTATTTCCTATCTTTAAAATAAAATGGAAGATTGAATATTGCAGCAGTAGGAGTCTGGGACCCAAGAGGAAAAGAATTATCGTAATCCTAAGGAAAAGTATAACTGACGAGTTATAATTAAAGTTCAGGGAACTATAATTTAGTATACTGTTGCATTGTTCTGACTGGACCTCTTTTATATGTTAATGCTATATTTTGCTTTTCTTTTCTTTTAATGTTTTTAATCCCGTGACTGCATGCAAGAGCTGCTAGAATCTGACTGTATGACATTCCGAGGTTAAAGTAAAACTTGATGAGCACAGTTCTCTCCATTAGGCTCTCCGTAGTTCACCTTTTGGGACTTCAGGGGCTGAAATGTGATGGAGATGACATCGTGTGACCAAAATGACTGCATGTGTTGGAAATTACGTCTTACAAACAACTTTGTAATCTAAACTCAAACCAAACATATATATATATATACAATAAAATAATCTCCCTTGTTGGTGATGCTCTTGTTTGCTGGAGACATTATTTTTAATAGTGTTTCTAAGATCCATAGGATGAGCTCACTGACCAATAATCTGTGTTGGAAATGTCAGACAGAAACAGGAACATTTTTACACGCAGTGTGTAAACTTGTTTACCCATTTTGGGAAAAAGTATTGGAACACACAGGGAAATGCTTAAATTTATTATAATCTATATCACCAAGACTATGCATACTTAGAGACCAAACAGAACTGTCCACTGTCCAGGGGTGGTCGCGGCTGCCCGAGCGATCCTCAGATTATGGTAGAGTACATCTTCTCCAGATCTTAAACAATGGATGGAATTAATGTTAGAAATAGTATCATATGAACAAATGTTAGCTAGAATCAGTGATGAAGGTGAGAACTTTGAACAGGTCATTAGACCGCTTTCTTGCTCAAAGCGTTGTTGGGACACTGTGAGGATCAGAGGGCTATTGTACAAAACCTAGATTGCGGTCTATATTATATTTATTACCATGCACAATAATACTTTCCTACATCTGGCTATATTATATTTATTACCATGCACAATAACACTTTCCTACATCTGGCTATATTATATTTATTACCATGCACAATAACACTTTCCTACATCTGGCTATATTATATTTATTACCATGCACAATAATACTTTCCTACATCTGGCTATATTATATTTATTACCATGTGCAATAATACTTTGCTACATCTGGCTATATTATATTTATTACCATGTGCAATAATACTTTCCTACATCTGGCTATTTTATGATCATTATGTGCAAAAACATTTTTCTAGCCACATTTCTTTGTATTCATGTTGATATTTATAGAATGCATAATCTTGTGCAATACTTCCGTCTATTTATTAGTACCATGTGCAGTATCATCATTATTTTTTCTTCATAACTCTCCTTGTGCAATAGAGGCTTTTATTTTGTATTGACTGTCAATACTACAGTCAATTTAACTGACACAATTACTTCCTGCCGACTTTTATAGATGACTATTGTAATATTGTTTTTTTCTCTTCGGCACTGTCTCTTTTGCATTAACCCATACATACCCATAATTTTCACTTATATTTGAATTGTTGTTTGCATTTTGTATTATTTGTATTGTACTGTATTTTTTGGAGCTATCTGGCTCTGTAATTTCCTTCGGGATTAATTTTAAGTTTTGTCTTATCTCTTATCTTAAGCCGGGATGCACTGATTAGACTTGGTCAAGCCTCGCTTTTCCATCCTGGATTTCTGGACTCTGGTTGAAAGGCTGTAACCGTTTGTTTACTTTGGTTATTTTGTAAGTCAAAGTAATGATACTGTCTGTTTGTATACCTTTAAATAAATAAAAACTTTCATACAAAAAAACACAGTTTGTTTCATAACCAGCTAATAAGTCCTAACAGCAGCTTTGAAGTGAGTTATATAAAAGTTTAAATGAATTTGAAATCAGCCGTTTAAAATAGAAAACTTTTGAATGAAACCAATAGCAGATGTCAGACATGCATATGAATCATGGTGGCCTTTATCCTTGAAGGTCAAGAGGAGAGCATACTTCAACCTAGACTGCAGGCTTCAACATCACGTGCCTCTTTGGTACTGGTTAAGGCTCTGGGACAAGTCTAAGAATATCTTTGCCGATGCCAGATTATATCCTCTCTCATCGGCCAGAAAAAACTGTCAGAGCTTACATCCTGTATGATGTCAGGGTAGGTATCTCATCAATGTCTGTAATGGACTGAGCTGTAATGGAGGGTGAGCTTGAGGAGCAGAAGCAACTCAGGATTCTCTGAAAAATCTCTCCTGGTCCTGCAGAGACAATCTAACACGAATATTTATAATATAACTCACTGTGTAGATAAAAAGGTATGATGTTACATATTTCACTCATCAAACCAGCTTTGCATAACAGAATTATGTGCGTATGGTGAAAAAATAATGACTTGATGTATCTGCATCAGACCATCAGAAGGAGACTGTCTATCTTCTCAGTCACATACATCATCTTTGAAAGTAGCTCAAAAAGCACCATCTATGCCACTGGCTACTACTCAGTCAGCCTACCGTTTAACTGCTGCACCAATTCCATCAGCAGGTCCTCCCCATGTCCCGCCTCCAGAAATCCCCCCTCAAATCACATCTGAAAGGGGATATCACTTCTTTGACCTGTACGGAGCAGTTGGCCCGTCGCTGATAACTTGCAGTGTAGGTGCTTTTGGGTCAGTTCTTTAAGGGAAGGCAAGCATAAAACCGTCAGTCTGCCATACACTGGAGGTGTGTCTCTGTCCTTGATTGTTGGTTTAATACTCCACAAAGGTTGCCTTTTGCGAAACACACTTCAGGATGCTCCATTCTAAAATCAGTGACATGTTCTCACTGATTTAAACCTTTTTCCTTTTCTTTTTTTTTCATTGGGCAGATGTATTGGAGGGTGCTTTCTACATTTGCCCACATCAGCTTATGTGAGAACTAAAACTCCAAACCCACCAGACACAACTGTGGCAGTGACTTGCTGATCTTTAAGCAGTGCACTTTTCTGATATTCCTTTGTTGCGTGTTTGTTGAGCTCACCTGTCCCACGTAGTAATCAAGGAGAGAGAATGAAGAGCATGAGAGAGGAGGCTTGGTTGTTGTTAATCGTGATTTGACTTATAGATCAGCTTTTCTTTTGTTCTTTTAGTGATAGAAGCTTGTTTTCACTTGTTATGAAATTACCTTTGACTTTGTTAATAACTCCCTTATTTTTGCTCATACTTTGTTCCTTCTTCTTCCCTGGGTTTTATTTTATTGTTACTCCCGTCATCCCCTAATGATCCTAAGGGAGCTTAACAGTCTTTCTTATCTGTGAAACAGCTAAAAGTTCTCCAGCGTCTCTCTGTCTTTGCTCAGGAACTCAGTGTTTCAGTGGATCTGACTTAATCCTTTCTCTGTATGCTCTGTTGTGGTCTACTCCAGATACATTTTCAGAACAACAAAGTATCAGTAATAATAATAATAATAAATGTAAATGAAATATAGCCATCAGTGCATGACATTCAATTTAGTAAACAGATGATTAATCCTAATTTTCTCCAAACACAAAATCAATACTTTTAATTTTAACATTTATATTGAGCCTTAGTTGTTAGTTGATGTTACATATTTTTTTAACTTGTAAAGATCGTATAGAATAGAAGGATTTGCAAGATATTCCTGAGCCGCATGACATTTTCTGATCTTCCATTATGACACACATCATGATTATTACAAAATAATATATAGGCTATATATATAATATTATTAATAATACTATAATTATAATAATAGCAATGTTAATAATAATATATTTTTTAAAGTTGCTGGGATTGAGAAAAAAAAAAATTGTAATAAAGTTATTTTAACCCAGAAATTGAGTTAATGTCACCCCCTGGTTGGATCAAATAAACAACCCAGAAGTTGGATTAAAAAACACAACCCAGCACGTGTTCTGTCCATACACTATCAAAATATGGTTTGATTCTCAAACATGGTTTCTGTCATTATAGCTAGTTATTATCATGCTGATTTACGTCCAGGTTTATTTTTAATTAGTTATTTGATGCTGTCAAAATGATGATTGACAGCTCTGTTGACTAATTCGGCTCCTGCAGCCAATCAGTTTTGGGTGAGCAGAGTGGAGACGAACGGTGAGAGGAAACGTAACTAAAACAATCACTACAGTCATTGAAGTTTCCATGCCTGTGAACTTTAACCTCAGACCAACACAAGAAGCTGACTCTGGCTCCAAATGACATCACCATCACAAGATGGCAGCGCCTATCACAGGGGCTGTTTTGGCATCACTTTTGTACAATGGGAGAAGATGGAGTCGCGTCATCCATCTATATATACAGTCACTGGTTCTGTCCCACAGTGACCCAGGGGTGGGGTTAAAGTTGGGTGGCTGATGTGCAAACATACCATCAAAACTCTGCACTGAGCAGAAACAGATTTTCAATAGCTTACTACTGTAATGACCACGTGACAGACACACAGTACGTGTGCTCCCCTGTCACATGACTACAGTGGTCACTGAGAATACAAACCCTAAAACACCCTTGTTTTGTCCACTGTGATGGAAATGACAGGGACTCTTAAGGACAGATGCTCTTTTTATGAAGAAATAAAATACTATTTTATCTTAAAACTGCGGATATATTTCATTAATGTGGGGATTTATGTGCGGTTTGTATTTGAAGTTCATATTAGATAATGGTTTAAATTTAATTTAAATAGGATTAAATATTCAAAACTTGAGCCTGGGATGAAGGTAACAGTAAAAACCAAACATAAATGGTCACTTTTTATACATAAACAATAATGACTCATCTCATTCATTTTCTTTAAAAGTCCCTTTAATGTCCAGTAAGTGCAACAAAAACTAAAAATGTCAAATTTCTTATTTCTGCAAAGGACATACAAATATCTGTAGTTGAAGAATCATCCACATGCAGCTTTCAGTGCATCTTGCAAACATTATTCAGAACATACGAGTAGGAGAAAGAAGATGCAAACAGTTTAAATAGTGAAACATGTGAAGGAACATGTTAACAAGTATACAAGTCTAACCTTTTCTGTGTTTGCAGATTGAAAAAATACAGGATTTGAACAGCATGAACAGATACAGCTTGCTGTTTGACAATGATGATTTGTACACGTTCAAAACTTTATTGTCCTTAAACGATAAAATCCTGATCAAAGCATAAAGATACCCCTCTTTCCTCACTCCCAAAGAAGAGCTGCAGCAGATGGTCACACAAGTGATTTCTTCATCAGTCAGCTCAGGAAGAGCACAGCTGAAACGACACAAAACAATCCATCAAACGCACACACCAAGCATTAACCCAAGAGAGGTGAAGGGACACAGGTGTCTTACCTTCCTCTTTTTAAAAAGGACACAGAGACTGTGGAAGAACATATTCAATGATATTCATGTTGAGTGAAACAGCAGCGAACGACCTGCTGAAGAGAAGTGAAACCAGCATCTGCAGGTTTCAGTTTAAAGTCGGGGCTTCCACTGTGAGAGAGAACAGCACCACCCTCAGGCGAACAGGAGAACTACACAAACATACAAAGACAATACCAATGCACACTGTAGGCCTTTCTCATTTCTCTATTTTGTGCCTCCTCGTCTCCTCTCTCCTCGCTGCTCAGTCCTCCTGCCTGTGACATGGCAATCGATCTCAGCACGCCATCTTGAAGGATGTCTCAATTTAAATGCATCTTGAGGAGAGAGGATTGAGGATCGAGGAAGCTTGCCAGAGGAGCTATGAGCACAGGATACAGCAGTGTATCCTTTGTGGCACCCGTGCTGTAAAAAGAGGCGTGGAACACAGCTGAGGCTCTTCTCATTTCTCAGTTTGTACCTCCTTGAGTCCTTTCCTCGACTCCTCTCCTCGACTCCTCTCCTCGCGTCTTATTCCCTCCCACCAGAGATGCTAGCGGAGGAGGCGAGGCGAGCAGAAAATAAACATGTATGACATCCGTACATTCGTGTGACATTATGCCACGTTGTGAAGTGAATTAAAAGTAACTTGTCATAAACACTGTTGTGCTGACCGAGATCATAAAAAACAGCAGGCTGTAACAAAACAGACAGATGATGCAGCTGTGCCACACATCATATTTAATTGATGTCGCTTTTAAATGACGGCTCTGAAGCAGGGATGTCTCGTGTTGTTAAATGTCTGTTGCCTCGACTCCTCTCTCCTCGTGTCTCTTCCTCGCCTTCTCCGCTCGCATCTCTGTTGGGAGGGACTAAGATGCGAGGAGAGGAGTCGAGGAAAGGACTTAAGGAGGTACAAACTGAGAAATGAGAAGAGCCTTGTGACATGAATAATGTGTGCTGTTGTGGTGTTCTGAGGGGACTATATGACAGAGTTGGAGAGATGGCTCGTCCTGGCTTGAAAAAGATAACTACAGGTACAGTTAAGGACGAACGTGAGTGTTAACTAAAAATTAACTTGTTGATAAATTATTTAATCCTGTGACAAAGTTTCAGAGTTCAGTTTTACTTCTCTGTTGATTAATAACCCGTATAAAAATGCTTTAAACATGTAATTTACCTGCAGTGACTGAAAACTGACAAGTTCACTGGCACCTGCCAATGACAGGACAAAGTGACGTGCACCGAGCTTTCTGTCAGAGTAACATGAATTAAAATATAAATGTGTTCATCATCACAGAGGTGAGGGAGACAGTGATGATGAAAATAAAGATGATGAAGGTTATTCAAAGGAAATTGCATTTAATCGGTTATCTTCCAGTTTTAGCTTTCACAAATATGTTGAATTTGATATCACTTTAATACAAACTGTGAGCCAATGATGTAACAGTGGAGTTAAACCACAGGTCTATGTTTAATATAGCTAATTCTTTGAAAACCTTTAATACAATCTTTGTTTTATTTTAGACAGGCATTTAGGCCTTTTTCACAGAAGACTTTTAGCATATCACAGTAGGAAAAGCGCAGGGTATTATAAAAAAATATATATATACAAGGATTATGAAGAACATATAAGCCTCTTTTACCAAAGGTTGCAATTACAGCAAGTTTAACTGGAGCCAGGAGAGATGCCTGCTATCGTTCAATCACCGAATGGAAAGAACACACAGGAGTTAAAGACAGTAACCTTAATGCTTTTTACTCCTTTGTCTCCATTTAGTTTGATTTATTCAAACAAATCTATTAAAGGTGCAAATTCATTTCCACTCATGACACCTAATCAAAAATGTTTCTGTTAAAATCAACGAGGTTTCAAAAGATTTGAATATAGTTAGAGGGATGCTAAGTCATGTGTTCACATTTGAATGACAGATGTTGATTTTGAAGAAACCCCAAAGGGAGCAAGAACACTTCCAGACAGCAAAGAGCTCGGCAGAACACCTCGATGGAGCTGGAAACTCTCAGTCGGGATGTGAGCCAGCTCAACGACCTGTTGAACAGAGAGAGGGCTCACTGCAACAACGAGAAGAACGAGAGGATGCTCATTGCTGCAGAGTTGGAGCAGACAAAGAAGCAGCTCGCCAAACAAAAGAGCCTCAAAGAAATGTACAACAACAGAGGCAAAGAGACCAAGAAAGACCTGGAGAGGCTGCAAAAGTACAGCACTGACACAGCTCATAGCACAACTAAGATCACCACACAATTCAGGGACACCAACAGGCAGAAGAAGAAAAAACACCTTCATGCCGATTATGAGGAGCTGCAAGTGGCACACTTGATCAGCACCGAAAAGTTTGCAGCAGAGCTCCAGGGAGAGGGAGAAAAGAACAGGCTCCTCCAAGAAGAGCTGGACCTGATGAAAGTTTGTCATCATGAGCTCAGCCTCAGGTACGAAACTGACGTCCTCGGTGCCAGACAGCAGGCCGAGAGCCTCCAGTGCGAGCTGCAGAAGCAAACGCAGGCTCACGCTGAAAGAGCATCTCAGGACCAGCAAGTAATCGTGACCTTGAGAGCCGAGCAGGACGCTCTCTGTCAGAGGCTGGCGGAGGAGGTGGCTGTCCTGCAAGAGAACGCCTTTGAGAAGGAGAGGATGTTCTGGACAGAGCTGGAGGAGCTAAAAACTGTGACGTGTTCAGAAGATCATCCAACAGGACTATGAGGAGCTTCAAATGGAGCACAAACTCAGCCAGGCACGTTTCACGGCTGAGCTCAAGGAGCAGAAGAAGTTGACACAGAGTCTCCAAGAAGAACTGGAGAGGAGCAGAGATTCCAACCGGCAGCTGAGCCAGAGGTACGAGCGAGAGTCCAGTGTCACCATGAGACACAACTCAAGTCTCACTCGAACAGGCTGTCGGAGAGCCAGCAACTCATCTGGAGCATGAAGGCTGAGCACAAGGGTCTGTGTCAGAATATGGCAGAGGAGGTAAACATCGTGCAGCAGCACAGCGCAGAGAAGGAGAGCCATCTTTTGAGGGAGCTGCAGGAGCTGCAAACTCAGCTTGATGTTCAGCTCCTGAAAAATGTTGCGCTCTCCAACGAACTGCAGGCTGACAGAGAGGACTTCATGCCTCCTAAGAGGAAAAGAGCAAGGAGAGAGGAGCAGCCGGAGGAGCAGAAAAAGAAGCAGCAGCAGCAGGACTATTCTAAAACATTACATCAAAACTAACATGGTGGGGGGACTCTAGGGGGAGCAAAAAGCGGATAGGACGTGTCTCGTAATAGCTCTCATAGATTTCGATTTAAAACTTCAATCAAGAATGCCGACCTCAAAAAAGGGAAATAAACCGAAGAGCGATGTTGCTGAGGAAGGCCCAGGTGGAGCCGCGGCCACACCTGAGGGAGAGGCCACCGAGGTGAACCCATGTGAACCGAACGAGAATGTCGTGCTAGCCGCGATAGCATCCTTACGCTCCGAGCTGCACATGATAAAAACTGACATTTGTGACAAGATAGACGAAAGGATTGCACACGTGTCAGTTACACTGAGGGCTGAAATTGCCGATCTAAAAACTGAAACTGATACTAGCATCACAACGCTAAAAGCTCAGGCTGAGCTACATGTTGAGGCACTGCACGGACTGGAGCAGTCAGCATCACGCACAACGGACATCATAGCTGAGCTGGAAGCGCAGGTGAAACGTCTGACCGACTTAATGGGAAAATGCCTGGACTTGGAGGGACGCTCAAAGAGGCAGAATCTCAGGATTTAAGGCCTGAAAGAGGGGACAGAGCATGGACAGACCACCAGGGAACTCGCAGCGGGTCTACTTAAAGAAGTTCTGGAGTTGGAGGAAAAGCCTAAAGATTCATCATGGCCATGTTTTTGACGACATCTTCCGCAAGATTTCCAGCAAGAGAGAACTATCTTTTCAAGGGCAGCGGATTCAGATATTCAGAGATCTCCCCCAAGAAGTTGCTAGAGCCCGAGCGGCTTTCACCCCAGCCAGAAGACTGCTTCAGGATAAGCCCAAAGTCAGGTTTGGAAGCCCTTGGTTATGCTGAACGTAATTTTGGACAGAAGTAGACAGAACTGAACGGTAAAGTAGCATTACTTCATGCCCAGGTGATAATCCAAATAAAGGACACAGGTAATGCCACTTCAGCCGGACTGCTGTATTAATCATCAATGTTCTTACTATGTGTTCACGTTATACTATAAGTATAAGGCATCTCAGCGGACTACGCTCAGTATACTTGTTAATGTTGTTATTTCAAGCTCCTATTTTTTCTACTCGGATTTTCTTGATGCTCTTATAGAAAATATGCACTTGGACTTTATGTCCTGTTTTGTGGTTAACTTCTTAATTATTGCTAGAGAGCTACGAGTTGTTCTTTGTAATAACCACACTCAGAGTCTTAGGGGTTAGACAAGGAGGTGACTTTAGTTATATAGTCTTATCTGTATACTATTTTTTTTCCTCTTTCTTTTCTTTTCCGTTCTTCTTTTTGCTCTTTTATTGTAGTTCTTATCGATCCTCCTGCAGTAGGGTTGCGCTGCGCTCTGGTAGTGACAGCTAGATGACGAGTTTTTGTAGTGCGTTTGTTTTCACGAAGGGGGAGGGTGGAGTGTTGCCGGGCAGATGGCAGTGTAGCGTACAGTTATGATACAGGATAATACGGGTGCACCTAAGGAGAGAACGGGTGAAATAATTTTTTCCTCTTGGAATGTCAAAGGTATCAATGAGCCAGTTAGAAGGGGTAAGGTGTTGGCACATTTGAAGTCTCTTAATTCAGGGGTTATATTTTTGCAGGAAACACACTTAAAGAAGGACTCACATCTCAGACTTAGATGTAGATGGATAAGCCAAGTTTACCATTCCACCTTTCCATTTAAGACCAGAGGAGTAGCCATTATAATCTGCAGGGGAGTTCGTTTTAGGCATCACTCCACCATTGCTGATAAGGAGGGGAGATATGTCATATTATGTCAGATTTTAATTGTGTTTTGGATCAATATTTGGATAGGTCATCAGCACAAACCATAGCCCACTCTAATTCAAGTAAATTGCTCAATACATACATTAAAAATATGAATTTGTGTGACATATGGAGGATCTCAAAACCAACGGGCAGGGAGTACTCTTTTCATTCCCATGTACACAATGTCTACACAAGAATAGATTATTTCCTGGTGGATGGAAAACTACTTCAATACTCTGGCAATGCTAAGTACCATAATATTATTATTTCTGATCACTGCCCAGTCACATTTTCTTTGACTATGTGACACACCTCGGCAACAGGGAAGTAGGAGGTTTAACCCACAGCTCCTTACTGATTCTGTGTTTTGTGAATACATTAAAACACATGTTAATATATTTCTCGAGACAAACAACAAGCCAGAAACTGCTCCCTCTTTGCTGTGGGAGACGCTGAAGGCCTACTTAAGAGGATGCATTATTTCATTTCAAGCCTCTAAGCGGAAACGTAGCAAAGAGGAACAATTAAAGTTGGAAGATCAAATACAAAAGCTTGATGCAGAAAATGCACGATACCCTTCTAAAGATACATTTAATCAGATTTTAACACTCAAATACCAACTTCATAAAATACTCTCAGAAAGAACTAGTAAAGCCTTAATGTTTACAAAACAGAAATATTTCGAGTTTGGCGATAAACCGCATAAGCTGCTTGCTAGACAATTGCGCAAACTAGAGAATGAGCGTTCAATTCACAGGATTAAATCAGATATTGGAGAACTCTTAACTTCACACTAAGATATAAACGAACGGTTTCAACAGTTTTATGAGAGGTTATACACATCTCAAATGAAGGCAACACCAGGAGATATGCAAGCTTTCCTGGATGAGTGTCAGCTCCCAACTTTAAACCAAGCTGAGCGTGATTATTTAGGAGCTGAGATTACATGTGAAGAAATTACAGAATCCATAAAATCCTTGAAAAATGGCAAAAGTCCAGGACCAGATAGATTTGGAAATGAATTTTATAAAAAATGTAGTGACCTATTGGTTCCCCATTTAAATAAAATGTTTGGGCAGGCATTTGATAAGGGAGAGCTTCCCCACACCCTCAGTGAGGCAATTATTACTTTGATTCCAAAAACAGGGAAGGATCTGGATCTGGAGGAGGCGGGCTCCTACAGATCTATATCTTTGTTAAACACAGATCAAAAAATTCTCACAAAAACATTAGCCAAAAGAACTGAGCCTTTTGATAGGAAAGCTGGTACACCCAGACCAGACCGGGTTTATTCCCCAAAGATACTCATACTTTAATCTGCGACGTTTATTTAATGTTATGTATTCCTCACGGCATTCCAAGGAGGACCTTTTGGTACTATCTTTAGATGCCGAGAAGGCATTTGACCAGGTCGAGTGGCCCTACTTATTTGCAGTCCTTAATAAATTTGGAATTGGTGATAGGTTTATTTCATGGATTAAACTATTATATAATAACCCCTGTGCCAAAATATTGACCAATCATACACTTTCTCCTAATTTCAAGTTGTGCCGGGGAACTAGGCAGGGCTGTACTTTAAGCCCTCTGCTGTTCGCGCTGGCGATAGAGCCCCTTGCAGAGAGAATCCGATCACACCCAGAAATTTATGGATATAATACAAAGTACACTGCTAGTAAGATAGCTCTTTATGCGGATGATATTCTCCTCTTCATATCACAGCCTCAAACTTCAATACCACCAATTCTGTCTTTGATCGATCTGTTTGGATCCTTTGCGGGTTACAGGGTCAACTGGGACAAGAGCGAGCGCATGCCAATTCGTATTATAGATCATGAATGGCTCCATCACCTTCCCTTTAGGATAAATAGAGAAAGGTTTAAGTACCTGGGAATAATTATTACTAAAAATTTTAACTCATTGTTTAAGGCCAACTTTGATCCCCTGATGGATAAACTCGGGACTTTGGAGGAAGCTTCCGATTTCTTTGCTAGGAAGGACAAATGCTGTTAAAATGATATTCCTCCCACAGCTGTTATATCTCCTCCAGAACATACCTGTCTGTATCTCTAAAACATTTTTCAAACGTTTAGATTCCATTATTCTTTCATTTGTGTGGGATTATAAAGCACATAGAATAGGAAAAGCTCATCTTTGTAAACCCAAGACAAATGGAGGGCTGGCTCTGCCAAATTTCATTCATTACTATTGGGCCTCCAACATCCGCTCCATTGCGTATTTGTTGGATGACTCATTTGCCCCTTCTTACTTAGATGGCTCTTTTTTTGCATGGAAGGATTTGGGAATTAGTTGTGTTGATGACCTATACCTGAAAGGAGTGTTTGCATCCTTCCAACAGCTCAAGGAAAAATATGCTCTCCCACAGTGTGACTTCTTTAAGTACCTGCAGATTAGGAGTTATGTGAGAACACATCTCCCTGACTTTGAGGGTGCAGGGCCAGATAAACTGGATAACTGTCTAAAATATTCTACGTGGTCTAAAAGTATAATTTCTTGCCTGTACAATACACTCCAGAATATAGCCCCAACTGCAACTAATGCAATTAAAGCAGAATGGGAAGCAGAACTGGGTGAGCAGTTGACAGAAGATATCTGGGATAAATGCCTGGAATATATACACACTTGCTCGGTTAATGCACGACATCGTTTAATACAATTTAAAGTTTTGCATAGATAGCATTATTCAAAGACAAAATTACACAAAATATTTCCAGAAATTTCATCTCAATGCGATAAATGTGGCTCACCAGATGCAAATTTATTGCACAGCTATGTCCTGTGTCCCAACCTGCATAACTTTTGGTCAGGGATATTTAGAACATTTTCAAAGATGCTGGGGGTGGGGTTAGAGCCAGACCCAGTACTAATCACTTTAGGGGTATCGGTAGGCACAAGGAGACTAGAGGTAGCTCAGCAATGCTTATTATCTCATGGACTCCTCACTGCTAAAAAGCTCATTCTTCTTTTTTGGAAGAAGAAAGAAGTGCCCACTGTTAAACACTGGCTCACTGAGATAACAGAAACTCTGCATTTAGAAAGAATTCGTTTTTTTCTGAGAAACAAACTCAGGGAATTTGATAAGATTTGGCACCCCTTAATCTCCTATTTGAAAGGCTAAACTAATTCAATCCTGTATATGAACTACACTTTGCGTAACATTAGGTAACACTCCAGGGAGGGTTGAGGGCCAGGGGTTTTTTTTGTTGATTGTTTTGTCTTTGTTTGTTCTGTGTTTTATTCAACTTATTCATTTATTTATTTATTTTCTTTCTGTCTTTGTTCTGTGTTCACTTTATGATGTGAGGACTTTTTCTTAAACAAATGATGAGTAGCCCTCCTCACTGTTGTTTATACTGTGATAAAAAGGAAGAGAAAATGTTTTTCTGGCTGCCATGTATCATGATGCTACTCTTCATAATAAAAAATATTTGAAACAAAAAAAAAAAAAAACTAACATGGTGTCATGTAAGGGGGGCATGGCGGTGCAGTGGCGAGCACTGTCACCTCACAGGGAGAACCTGCCGACCAGCTGGTGACTTCCTGTGTGGAGTTTGCATGTTCTCCCCATGCCTTTGTGGGTTTTTCCCAGGACCCTCCGGTTTCCTCCCACACATCCAAAGGCCGTTCAGAGCAGCTGCAGGTTTCTCCGTAGAACCTTGCTTTCACTGAAATCGACGAATTTCATTTACCGGCATTCGCCTCAGGCTGCTTCTTGCACTAGCTTGTAGTCAAGTCCTTGTTAACATTTCAACGTACCATTCCAATACCTTTTGGAGATTCTGGCTCATACATATAAAGCAAAATAACCGATCCTAGAGCAGCCATGTTTTCTACAACTTTGGAGTGACAGTGCTGTGTGGCCGATCCCATGTGGGGGAGGGGCTAGGCCGTCACTTCTTATACTGCCAGCCAGTCATGTCTAACGTCTAACCATCAGTTAAATAATGTAAATGCAGTATGTACATAGCATGTTTGTTGGCCCATCCATTGCCTTTTTTTTGGCATTTTAGAATCAAGCAGCAACCTCGGGTGTTAGAAAAGAAGCCAATGCGGAAGTGCCAAAAACTGCAGTTCCTGGAGTGTCCACTTGAAGCTCCAGAAAACAAGAAATAACATTACAGCAGGTGGGAAAATGCCCATTTTTACAGCAGAAATAAACATGTTTACAGCCTGGTACAAAAAACAGTTTTGTTATGGGGGGGGTTTATAACACACATTTAAATCATAGGAGCCGGCTCACTCAAGTGACAGGTGGGAGCTGCTGGCAGACACAGACACAGACCACAGACACTGAGCTTAACTTCACCTGTTTGTGTTGTTGGAACCTTTCAGGGATTTTTTCATTCAAAGTTTGGACAAATAATCTCTCTGTGGGATTAATGGAACTTTCTGGCCGTGCAAGAAGTCTGAGCTCCAGCTTTTCAGTGAGTTAGATGTTGGTGTTATGGTATTGATATATTTGAGCACTACGTAGCAGGTATGCTGTCCTCGCTTTAGCTGCTTGTTAGCCTGTTCCGAGTTGATCAAGTTCACTACTTGTTTAGTCTGATAAATAAACACCTGCAGCCAGTCACCACCACATACAGAATCTCCTCCTGGGAAAGTTAAAGTAGCTCATTCACAAGCTAATGGATCAGACACAGACACAGATTAAACAGCTTTGATTACTTGGTGTTTTTCAACCACTCGCTTTTCTGCAGCACCACCCTCATCCATATTTGGTCGCTTCAGGCTCCAGTAAACCAACATGGCGGCGGGCATGTTTCGGCTTCTTTTTCACAGTCCAGAAACAAATGGGTGACATCATGGTGGCTATGTTCATTATTTTATACAGTCTATGTCTATAATGCTGTATGTCACCTGGCTTTTTCTCATGTCATAACTACAGTCGCCACTAGAGGTCACGACCTGACTATAAACATACATAAGTAAGCTGTTGCCCTGGTAAACATTAGCTGTGTTTGGTGACGCAAGGGTAAAGGTGGGGACAGCTGGTGATGCGAGCAGGAAATCAGACTCATCTCATTTCAGTCTCATTTCAGTTCGTCATCCTCATCTTTTGGAGTCTGCTTCCTTCAAAGGATGCAGCCCTTGAATTGAGAAACAGCTGAGGTCTTCTACTTGTTTTGTGCAAACAGTAGGTGTTTAAGTTTTAGACCCATTTTAGCTTAAAGGACCGGAAACAAGGAGTAACTGCTAGAGTGTCATTATTCACGTTTTCCCTTAATCAACAACTTTTAAATGTAAAAAGATTAATCTGTCAATAAAGAAATATTAATTCAAGTCTGTTTTGATGCCCTTATGAGTACTTTACAAGTCATCATGTCTCCTAAAATAAACACCCAAAGGGTTAGAGGTGAAGAGTCAGCTGGTCCGTCTGGACGTCATGTTACTCGTGAAGATAAAAATAAAGCATGCATGTCTGCTTTGTGCTCAGGTCTCAGAGGTTGAATGAGAAGGCGACAAACTACAGTGATGAAGTAAATAAGTGTCGTTCATCCTCCTCAGTGTTACAGAACTGGGGCCGGACTCACAAAGCATTCTTAGAAAAAAAATCTTCTTATGTGCAATTTTCTTCCTAACTTTACTATTAAGGAAAAAATTAAGAAAAAATGATATTCCTGTTACATTTCTTCACAACTTTAAGATGACCCTGTCTTAAAATTGTGACAGTGAAAAGGTCAGCCTCCACATTCATTCATTTAAGACAATCGATTCCCTGAATTTCAGTTTTACTAAGTTCACTTACAATAGCATAATAGCTAGCATTTAATTATACATTTATTTAGAATGTTAGCATGTCACTATTGTTTATGGTGTACATCTCATTTAAAAGCTAGCAAATGTGACAGTTAACATTTAAAGGACCTAACCAAAGCCAATAACTAATGTTTAAATATTTTCCTGTACTTGAAGTTACCTATTTAATCAAATCAATAAACTACAGGTCATACGTTTTTTTTTTCTATTATAAAACAGACAGATAAATATTGTTATTATTATTATTTTTTATAATGTGTAATATATTGTTGACACCCATGCTCGATTCAATAAATTGAAATAACACTTCGGTTCCTTGATGTCAATAATGATGCCTAATTTACATACATCTCTCATCTCATCTAAGAAGTTCATAAGTGAGAAAATAAAGAAGTTTGTACGAAATAAGACTTTTCTTGAGAAAATAATCGTGAATTACACTTAAGAACATTCTTAAGGAATTCCTACATTATTTTTCTCGGGAATCTTCCTAAGTTTCATCTTAAGAATATGTTTGTGAAGCCGGCCCCTGGTTTGAAGGTAAAGGGATAGTTTGGTTTGTTTCAAGTAGGGTTGTATGAGTTCCTTATCAATCAAAAGGCAACAAAATCTGTAAACTAGCACCTCAAAAGCTCACTAAAATATTGTTTGTTTTACATGCTCACATACATAAAAATAAAAGTCCTCTAGTCACCATGAGGCTGGCCCCTGAGGTTTCCCCCCATATTTATACAAAAAGACCCCGTTCACACTTGGTATCGACTTGTGTTCTGTGAGATCTGATCACAAGTGCACAGACTTAAAGCTGCAGTAGGTAACATTATTAAAACTAACTTTTTGTCATATTTGCTCAAACTGTCACTTTAAACATGCAGTCGTACATGAGAGAGATAATTTGTGAAAAAAATTGCATTGCTAAGATGTCTGCGGTTACTGTGACGCTGTGTTACGTTGGTGTTGCATTTGGGCTAACGTTAGCTTGTTCTCAATGTGGCTGCTGTTCAGCGTTGTTTCATGACAGTGTGGCTGAAAATATCTCTGTGAAGTGTCCAGGCAGTGTGACCGTTTCAGACTTTCTCCTGATAGTTCTGTGTGCCTGTGCTCTCACGGCTAAATGTTCACAACATCAGTGTGTTATTGCTTAATTGGCTCTGTTGTTTTTCCCACCGTTTCTGTTAGCAAACTAAGTGCTGGTGGTTTTGCTAAATAGAATTAGCTGTAGATTACCGTTCACAGAAAAAAACACTGGTTTGATGTGCATCTCCTTCAATAGTGTTGGTGGTGAAATACAACGGCTGCGGTTGTTGTCATTTCACGTTTTTAGCGGTGTGTCCGCCATACTGTTTATCTGGCTCCTTCAGTTGCTGTGGTTAATAGCCTGCGTGCACATGTCAACCTACTCAGTAGGGAGGGCTTCGGAGGCAGGACTGAGCGTCGTGGAGTCCACTCTCTTCTCCATCTTACCTACTGCAGCTTTAAGTACAGGCGTAGTTGCACCAAGGACAGATTGAGTATGCATTGAGATCCGATTTAATTCGGAGGAGGTCTAGGACACATTTGTCATAGAGAGCACATCCACCACTTTTGTGAGCTGTTTCTCTGTCACAGACATATTGGAGCGGGGCAAACTGTTTACAATGCAGGACATTTATACAGCTTGTGGATGTCCTCATTAAAAAATGCCAAAACCAACTTAACCCTTAGATACATAAGTGGGTCAAAAATGACACAGTAAGGTCGTCTTCTTACAATATCTTGGCAATGAAAAGTTAACATTTCATATTCCAGGTATTCCTCAAAAAACATGTTTTTGATATCCTGCAATTTAAATTTTGAACTTACCTTTTATACAATTTAAGAAATTGTAGTTTACCCCAACTACCCCAAGCTTCCATAAGTGGGTCAAAAATGACCCGCATGCATTTCCTATGGAGTCTCATGGGAACCTTTGATTCTTATCAACTGTGGCTGTCAGGAATATATTTACTGTGGACCACACACACTATTTCAGAAGTGTCAGCTCTCCTGAAGATCATTTACACGGCAAGATCTGATACATGTAAGTCTTATCTTCATTTGTACCTCAGAAAATATTTTATGGCACTAAATTCAATTGAACATTTAATTCATATTTCAACAATATACTTGCACATTCATGTATGTCATTTATGACAATTGTGTGAAAGAGTATGTGTTATTATCATGTTGTATTATCATTAACAACAAATTAGCTTACTTTTATAGTTAGCTAAGACTAGCTAGCTAACTAAGCTAGCTAACATTACTTACTTACTTACTTACTAGCCTACTTTTAAGTTAGCTAACACTAGCCAGCTAACCTTTACTTACTTACTAACATTACTGTATGTATTGCATGTGGTAGGCATGAATGTGTTCATTTATTTATATAGCTATGTGTTGATTGATAGGTTTTCTAGTCATTCAAAACATTCTCTTCCTTTTGTGTTCCCTCATCAAGGCTGTCATTGCTGCACGCTATACAGTTGAAATGTTCCTACAGATGTAGAAGGATGGAGAGGCAGTGACAGGGCTGGATTTAGAATCTGAAATCTGTCTGATAATGAAATATTTGAACTTTCAATGACTGGACAGTTACAGACAATCATGCACACACACACACACACACACACATACACACGCATACACAAATACAGATTTACACGCATACACAAATACACACACACACACACACACACACACATACACAGACACAGACACACAATGGACAATGTTGACATTTTTCATTTTCTTCTTTTTCAATTATCAAAATGATCAAAATGTTAAAAATAAAAATATTGCAAACATGCAATCACTCTATGTGGACCAAAATGTAATATACAATATAATGCAAATAATACATCTCAACCAAAACGGCTTAAAAACACATTTATTCTAATACGGGTCTTTTTGACCCACTAACTGAAGAGCGTAGGGTCCAGTCACTCGTGCATCTAAGGAGAAACTGTATCCAGATACTTGAATATGTAAAAGAGACTAAAGTACATCACTTCATGAAAACAACTTATATTCTCCATCGCTGCAGACTCAGTTAAACATGCGTACACCCATGAGTTAAATCCTTTTAAATACAATCAAACAAAATCACTGTTAAAATGGTCCCCTGAAAGAATCACCATCACCGTAGTTTCTACACTTTGATTTTATATGAGAACAATTAAAGGGAGAGTGCAGCTCGTCCTGAGGGGCAGCTGTCTGCTGGCTGCTGTGTCGTCTGCAGCTGTTCAGTCAGTGAAAAGCAGCAAAACCAGTAACAAACTGGAGGTTAACTGGTATTTCATGCTGTAACTGGCAGTAATGTTTTCCACACTGTCAGAGGGCTGTGAGGGTGTCAGCCCTGCAGGGGAAGTGTGGACAGGTATTTTGCCTAAAACTCTGTGTAACTGAAATAACAAGATGATGATGATGATGATGTGTAGAATGATGCTGACAGGGTGTGATGGCTCCTCTGCTCACTGAGCTCTCCTGTAGCATTTATATTTATTTATACTTTGTCCTTGTTTCTTATAACATGAAATAGTTTTATTTAATCTTCTCATTTACATTAAATAGTCATAGAGCTCTGCTTTTCTGTCAGCCATGTTTGTTTGTGGGGTTTGATTAGTGCTGAGCTTTTAACCAAATCACTTGATGTACCAAAAAATGTTTGTACTGTGGTCTTAGAGGGTGTGATCTGTTTAAACACGGCACAAAATGATCAATTATTATCATAAATCAGCAGTGCAGCTTTACAGGTGATTTCTTTATTGTGTTGTATTGGTGTATGCATGTCTTCTTCAACTACTTACTTTAAAAGGTTAGAGAAGCTGTTTACAGTAAAAGTTTCCACGTGTGCAGTGATGTCACTCAGCAAATATGCTGCTGTGTGGCAAAAAACTGATTTAAACTGTTGAGTTGACAGGACAGAGGAAACTCTGCAGAGAGAACTGAATAAACTTAATCATCTTAAAAGCATCTTAAATCAGATTCTGAAGACAGCTCTGATGGAGCTCAGGATTTATAAGGAGGACCGCTGTTACACTCCAAACTTTATGTTTCTTGTTTATGTCTTGTCTAGATTGTCAAACTGTGTTGGATGTTTCGACTCTCGACTGCAAAACTAGTTTACCTATCTATATTTACCCTATCAATAAAGTAACCTGAACCTGAACCTGTACTTTCACTGTATGAACCTGGACTGACTGTAGGACCTTCTGTATGTGCAGAAAATACACTTTATTTAAACCGAATTAGATTCTGACTAATCCTGTCATGTGTCGGTCGTACTGTAACTGCGCAACCCTCTGGGGAGATGCACTCATCGTTTCTGCTGTGGTGGGGTCACTGCAGGACATTTTTAAGACCCCATTAATTCACAGAGATATGATTGTAATCCACGCATCACCACGACACATCAAGGCTGCATCTACAAATATACAGTGTGACAGTAACGTGGTGGTACATTAAACTTTGGTTTAACTAACATCACACATCATCCAAGTATGCAGAGATTCAAAATATGCAGGTAGCTTTCTGACATTTGGTGTAAGATTTTTGAAAGCAAAACGCACAATTGGTGGAGCCGGAACAGCTGCTGAACAAGACGGCGAGTGAACGTGCATGCAGATGAACGCACGTGACAGCCCTCGCTCAAAACTCAATTGATTATTCAAAACAATAAATCAGTCCTGATCAATTATTAAGTCTGAGTCCTCCACTCAGTCTTCCGAGTCCAAATGCTGTCCATGCACGAGTCAGAGTCCAAGTCCGAGTCATCACTGCTTGAGTCCTGGATGGAGTACAACATCAGTTTATAAGGGGAAATAACAAATAAATGAATACAAAACATAAATAAATATATTTGCCAATGAATGAATAACTACTAATCATATTTTAAAAGTTATATAAGAATGCGTTTAAAAACAAATTTATGTAAAATGTATGTAAAAATAAATAAATAAATAAATAAAAAAAATATTAAACATTAAAGGGGAAAACAAATAGTAAGTTAAATAACTGGGGGAATTTATACGAAGGTAAATAAATAAAGGAGAAACTGAAATCTTTACGTCAATTCATGTAACACTTTATTAACCACAAGATATCAATGTTTATTTTGAATATTTAATCGCTTAGATTTTTAATCAAGTTGTTATATATTTAAAATTTTGGCAACTTCCGTCCTCCATATACAAGTGTGGTTATAAAGCTCCAAAAATGTATGAGAAAAACATATGTATATGATCTGAAAGAAATGTTTTTAAATCTGACATTGATCTTAATTACGAGCATAAATAACAGAGTCTGATGCTTTATTCTGTCACTTTATTCCACCATGTAACATCAAACATCCACACATACAGTACCAAGCAGAAGAGCATTCAATAAGCCTACAGCATGTTCACATTAAAATAACCAAATAAACACAATTGCTGCTGCAGGTAAGCAACCCTCTCCTCCATCGTGATCCTCATCACAGACAGAACCAGCTTTTCCTCTTCCTCAGCTCTGAAACACGGGTAAAGGCGTGTTGTCATTACCTAACGAAACTTCTTCAGAAGGAGGCAGACAGTTATATCCATAAGCTTCGTACAACAAGAGGACGTAGCTGTTGTAACATCACTCACAGGTTTGTGGACTTTTGTTTAGAGCCTGGAGTTTGACAAGCTGGAGGACCAAAGCGTTAGCATAGCTAAGTTATCAGTTAACCCTATTGCTGGCTAAGTTAGGTGCTTTATTGATCCACTGTGATATAAACTGAGATGCTAGTTTTTTTATATAAAAAGTCTTTAAACAAAATGTAAAAAAAAAAACAGAGGGTCTTTTAGTACAACCAACGCTGAAAGAGACATTTTTTTAGGTTGCCATGGTAGCGATTTATAGCCCTGCCCTTAATCCTCCCCTGCATTATCGTCTCTATGACCCTAAATGGGAGCATAACTGACTAAATGAACATCATGCTGTGTTGAAGAAGACTTGGAACTAGAGACTGAGACCATAAACTCATTAGGGAAATGTTTACTGAGGGAATGAATCAGGAGAGAGGGAGGAACATTTTCTCATGAACTTCTATACAATCAGACTTAAGGTGCTGTGTCTCATAATGTGCCTCTCTTTTCCTTCTTACAGTCTCTCTGCGTTCTTCTAAGGCTGCTGCTCTGTCACCTTCTGTCAGCCAAAGTGTTAAACACTTCCCTCCCTGTGAGCCATAGCTGTTTGTCTGGGAGGAGGGATGAGTCCTCTCTGTACAGTAAACTTAAAGGCCAACATTGGCTCAGTCCAGGTGTAACCCTCCACTCTGTAGGACACAAGTATTCTGTGCTGGAGGGATGTCCCAGCATGCTTTCTTTCAGGGTGCAGGCAGCTGGAGTGTACAGTTTCACCCCAGGTCACTTCCTTTGCCAGGTGTGTGAGCGTCTGTCTCATCTCTTATGGAAGCTGGGACTGTGGATGATCTGAGACAGCTTTCCAAATGCGTCCATCGTGTCCACAGGCTCCTCTGTTAGATCGACACTCCGTCCCGGCTGCTCAGGGACGTCCGGTCCAGGGGGTGAGGCCAGGTCCAGGCTGCTGATCCTGGGGAGGAACTGGGCCAGAGCCGGAACGCCCCGGTCTCGACCCTGCAGCCTCTGCTGGTGGTTTCCCAGACTCAGCAGGGCTCCGTGTCTGTCCGACACGTAGATGTTGTACCCGTCCGGCAGGATATGCTCTCTGAAGGTGCAGTTGTCTCTGCTGTAGGTGAGCTGCAAACAATAGAAGACGTTCCCATGTAAAAAAGTGAGATGAGGTGGAAATGAAAGGGGAATTACATATTTGGGGTTTAGTTGAAGAAAAGTAAAAAAAGTATTGCTCCAGTAGATGTCCTTTCTTTTTGTTTGTTTTAGTCTAACCAGAAACAGCTGTTACATCACTCAGTCCAAAGCCACCAGAAATGTACAAGAGAAGTTGGTCTGCTGCTGATTATTCACTCCTTTAACACACCCTACTGTTTCACACACACACACACACACACACACACACACACACACACACACACACACACACACACAAACACACACACACACACACACACACACAAACACACACTGGTTAGGACTTTTGGAGCAATGTGGGGTTAAGTATTTTGCACAAGTTGATGCTGGAAGTCGAACCACCGTTCTTTTAGTAAGTACAGCCACAGCAGCACTACACTGAATGGGAAAGTTAATTGGCCACTATTTTGTGTCTCTGGGCAGATTCTTGAACCAAACAAGACATCGCTTTGGGCTTCAGGAAATTGACATAGACATTATTTTTTACCCTTTTATAATGTTTTATGGATTACATTTTTCTGTTCTCTTAGGTGTCACCATCGTTTTATTTTAAATATATAAGAAACAATCAGTGTACAAACAGTTTCCATGGGAAATGCATGAATGGTGATTTAGCCCTTTTATCAAATAAAAAAACAGACGTAAATGGTGCTGCGGGTTCTTGGACAGCTGTTTGCTTTGGCCACAGAGAGGCAGCCAGAGGCCAAGGTTGTTGTTGCTGCTGCTGGCTCTTTTCATTCAGCTTTTTCTCTTTGCAAACACACACAGCGGACAAAGGTTGATGAACCAGCATCTGTTTGAATGAAAGCCTGACAGGCAGCCGTGTTTTCTGAACATTACCAACATAGAGGTCAACACAACTCTGTCTGCAATTTCTTTATGGAATTTATGTTTCTCCTTGTGCACGAACTTTGATTCATAGATGCATTGTGTGACAACAGCACCACAACATTATATAGACTGTTTTTAACAGTGCTTGAATCTTCTGTGAGGAGTTCTTCTCTGGTTATGAAACAGACTGAAATTAATTCTAATTACTCTATATGACCTACAAAAGCAAACAGACCATCAGTGACAACATTGATTATTTCTTTATAGTTATTTTTAATGCCTGGGGGGGTAGGTGTCAGAAGAAGCGATTAACTGCACGCTGCCTTTGAGTGATCCACCACTTCAGCATGTACAGGACAAAACAGCAAAGAGATGAGAGGCACAGCTTTGTCCACAGGGGGCGCCAAAATCTAACTGAGAGTACCTCACAGGAGCTTTAATCATCATCAACATAACTGTATCAGTCCAGGCGTGACAAATGTAAGTACTGTATTTGTTATTATTCACACTGTTGTTATTATTGGATTAACTGCACAAGGCTGCTGCACAGCACAGCGCCTTCAGCTTTTGAGGGTTTGGGGCCTTGATCAAGTACCTGCTGGATGCTGGATTTTAAGCGACAGTCGCCAAACAAATGTACAAACTGAACTCATACTCCGATACTGAATTTATCAATTTATGTTTGATCGCATAGAACTCAAAACAGCCAAGAGTAAAGAAATCAACTCAAAAACTATGTATAAAGCGCTACAAATCAATGTTGGCCTGTGGCTTCATTCCCACTAACAGCCTTTGAAGTGGTAAAAGTTCAGAACTTTTACACTGAATGATGTGAAAAATATTTAGCTTAGTGTACACAGTCAAGTATGAGCTAAACAAAAGTTCTGGAAGCACTCAGGCTGTATAAAAGAAGTGGACGTAGCCTGTTGGATCCAACTAGGAGTCAATGCTGAAGTTGCTTCTGCCTTAAGTCTGATTGTATAGAAGTCTATGAGAACATGGTCCTCCTTCTCTCCTGATTCATTCCCTCAGTAAACATTTCCCTAATGAGTTTATGGTGTCAATCTCTAGTTCTAAGTCTTCTTCAACACAGCATGATGTTCATTTAGTCACTGATGCTCCCATTTAGAGTCACAGAGACCATAAAGCATGGGAGGGTTTGAGGCGGGGCTACCTGTGATTAACCAGGTGCTTCCACAGCACCTTAAATGTCTGTTTTTCAGTAAGTACATTATGTTTAAAATCTGTTTAAGCTAGCAAAAATTAGCTTTCCAAATAATATCACAGTAACTGTGAATTAAGGATGCATCTTGCTAACCAAACAACTGTTAGCATTAACTGATCACTAAGGGTTTTTCCTCTACAGCTCCACCAACATGTGACGTCCACTTCTTATACACAGTCTAAGGTTGGAATGAACAGCTGGTTTAACTTTGCCATCTTGCTCCTGTTACCTGTAGTGCAATAAAATTGCAAAAATACTGATGTGCTATGTGAATACAGTGCAAAAGCTTTACATCCACAGATGCTACAAGTTAGTTAAGTCAGCTAATTAGCAAGAAGAATAGCTTAGCATAGGTTAGCATGTTTACAGCGTGTGCTAACAGCAGCACCTGTTCTTTTCAGAGAGAGCTCTACAGTAAAGACATTCATCAAAAAAGGAAAAGAGTGATAATGAGTAAAAAGAAAAAACAGTAAGCCTTTCTCTTCGTCTTTTATGATTATGAACAGGAGAACCAGAAAGTTACTGAATCTACTGAGAGGTTCAGGACATTTGATTGGTTGAAAGGTGAGGCGGCTGAGATGAGTGACTATTCTGCCATAAAAAGTGACTGAAATTAAAATGCAACTATGAATCATGACATTGGTATGAAGTATACTCTGCTAATATCAAAATCAATAGACAATTAGATAAATAAGAAATATTTAGCTTATCATTAAACCTACCAAATCTATTATCATAAACATCTGGTACAGCACTTCTTTAATGAAAAGAGCCCTCAGAACAGTCAGAATACTTAAGTCACATAAATGATAAGTTATTAATTCAATCATTACATATTAAGTTATTTAACTATTATTCAATTTTATGTTTCACTTAGTTTTTACACTATTTAGAACATATTATTGCATGTTAACATATTTGTCTTAGTGGCCATTTTTTGTTCTTTATGATCCCACTTTTCCTCTGAGTGTGTTCAATCTGTTGGGTTCTGTCTGAATTAAAATAATAAACTCTACTGCTTTGATTTACAACATTTAGTTTAGCTGAAAATGTGTTTTTTTGCTGTTGTGAGATGTTTCTTTAGAGTAACCTAAGGAGATCACAATAAAATTACCTGAGTACATTATTACATTATTATAGGCCTAATGTGATTCAGTTTGCCTGTTTGTTCATCATTCCTATCGGTAACTGACTAATTAATCTGTCTTTTAGCTCAATGTGACAGTCAAAAAAAACCTTTCACTTTTCCACTATTGTCTCGCCAATATAAACTGATGAAATCCTCACCGATGAGAAGAGTCTTCCGTCTCCTTCTATGCAGAGAAAGCGAGCTGTCGCTACCCCTCTGATGACCACGCACCCCGGATCCACCGGACGGATCTCCAGCAGACCTGCGGATCAGACCTCAGTGTGATCTACTGTCACAGCACATCACAGTCTGTAGCTACTAAAATACGAAACTTACTGTACAGGGTTTGGTCCGCGGAGCCCTGGATCTGTCCGTCTCCTCCGATCAGCAGGTGTAGACCCTGTCTGGCGGCGTACAGGTGCCTGAGTCGGACCACCTGCCCCCAGCCGTGGGCGACATGGGGCCCCTGCAGCGATGCGGGCATGCAAACAACTCCAACAGCAAAAAAGGCATTAGCAACGCACACGGTGAGCACGAGGAGTAGGAGCATGGTTGTTTAAATCCTTTGAAAGCTTTGAGTTGCTACTCCCTGCAGTTGACGGTGTGAAGTAAGGTTGTCCGATCGTTATCGAGCCCTTTAAATGTGGCTCTTATCAGCTGCAGATAACCCTCCTTCCCAAACCCAGTTCCGAGAAACACACCACAACACACCCCTGCACGACATCCAACTGAATCAGAGATACCCGCTGGCCTCTCGCGGGCTGCCTGTAAAAGCACCGAACCACACACTTACTATTCATAAAATCAGGAAGTTAATTAATAAGAATCAGTGCTCAGTCAATAATTGAGCCTATATGCCGAATGAACCAGAGGGCAGTAACAATTAAGTCAAAGTCATGAGGTGTATATATAGGTGCGATTTTTATTTTGTGTATTTATTCCTTTTTTGTGGATGCCAGTACATGCACTCATCACATTTAGGGTCTTAGGCTCACTCCTCCACTTTATTAAGTAAAACAAGAATTTACAAAAGCTATTACCCTTCTGCACCACCCACGGAAGAGAATCGGGGCCACGTGGGAAAAATGCTTTCAAACTTTAGTTTCAATTCAATTTCTTACCCATTTCCCACCTTTGAATATTTAATTTACTTATTTCTCTATTTTTTCTTCTGCAATTCTCATTTTTGTCTTAGATTTATTTTTTTGATACATACATTTTTTTAGTTGTAATCTTTTTAGATACGTGAAGTAGCAGTAGTACTTACAGATGTAGTAGCAGTAGTATTAATAGATGAAGTAGCAGTAGTATTAATAGATGTAGCAGTAGTATAGATGAAGTAGCAGTAGTACTAAAAGATGTAGCAGTAGTATAGATGAAGTAGCAGTAGTACTAAAAGATGTAGCAGTAGTATAGATGAAGTAGCAGTAGTATTAATAGATGTAGCAGTAGTATAGATGAAGTAGCAGTAGTACTAAAAGATGTAGCAGTAGTATAGATGAAGTAGCAGTAGTATTAATAGATGTAGCAGTAGTATAGATGAAGTAGCAGTAGTACTAATAGATGAAGTAGCAGTAGTACTAAAAGATGTAGCAGTAGTATAGATGAAGTAGCAGTAGTACTAATAGATGAAGTAGCAGTAGTACTAAAAGATGTAGCAGTAGTATAGATGAAGTAGCAGTAGTACTAATAGATGAAGTAGCAGTCGTATAGATGTAGTAACCGTACTAATAAATGTAGTAGTAATAGATGTAGTAGCTGTTGTAGTGATAGATGTAGTAGCTGTAGTAAACACAATTCTTTTTCACAGACTGTACAAACATAGACTCCAAAAAAAAAAAAAACAGTCCGGTACCTGGTCCTTGAGGGCAGCGGGGTGAGGTGGTCATGCAGTGGATGTGTAAGGTCCTGTTCTATTGTGTTTGCAATGCGTGTAATGACCCTGTTATCGCGTCTGTGAGGTTGGGTGTGGGTAGACCAATGATTTTTGCAGCAGTGTTTGTTATTAATTTAGTCCGGTTTCTAACAGAGAGCATGTTGTAAAAGCAGGTGGAGCAGTACAGTTAAATGGGTTGGATGATGGTTTTGTGCAGCAGCAGAAGGAGATGTGGAGCAACATAGAGTCCTCTGAGTTTGCGGATGACTGAAAGTCTCTGGTGACCATGTTTGTAAGTGTCTGTGATGTGGTGGTCAAAGGTAAGTTTATGGTCCAGTGTCCCTCCAAGGTATTTAAAACTGTCTACTGTTTCCACTGTTTGGTTATTGATGGTGATGGGGTGCTGGGGGGTGGGAGGGCTGATTATTAATTCTTTTGTTTTGGTGACGTTGAGGTTGCTGTCACACCATTGAGTGAAGTGTATGATGGTGTTGTGGTAGTCCAGGATGGAGTTGTCGTCTGTGAGGAAAGCGAGGATGGCTGTATCGTCGGAGTATTTGATGTAGGTGGTCCTGGCAGATGGGCTGATGCAGTCGTTAGTGTAGAGTGTGTACAGGAAAGGACTCAGCACACAGCCTTGTGGGGCTCCAGTGTTGGTGGTGAATGCTGGTGATGTAGTTGAGCCTACCCGTACAGTTTGTAGTCTGTTGCTCAGGAACTTATGGATGAGGTGGATCAGTCGAGGGGGGGTGTTGAGATGGTGCAGTTTTTGGATCATCAGATGTCTCTGGATGGTATTAAAGGCAGAGCTGAAGTCCACGAAGAGTATCCTGATGAAGTGGCCTGGGGAGCCCAAGTGCTGAAGGAGGAGGTGCAACAGGCAGGCTACAGCGTCCTCCGTGCCCCTTTGAGCCTTCTAAGCAAATTGGAGGGGGTCCAGTTGTGGTGTGACAATAGGTAGGATGATGTTGAGCAGCAACTTCTCCAGGCATTTCATTATGATAGGGGTGAGGGCAACAGGACAATAGTGATTGTGTTCTGTGGGCCGGGGCTTTTTAGGAACCGGGTTTAGAGTGGCAGTTTTCCAGATGGTCGGTATCGTGGCAGTCAGGTAGATTTGGGTGAGTACTGAGTGGAAGATGGGTGAGAGCTCCTGTGAACAGGTCTTAAGCACCCTTGCTGGGATGGCATAGTAGTAATTAATGTAGTAGCAGTCGTACTAATAGATTTAGTAGCAGTAGTAATAGATGTAGTAGCTGTAGTAGTAATTAATGTAGTAGCAGTAGTAGTAATAGATGATAGATGTAATGGCAGTAGTGCTAGATGTAGTAGCTGTACCAGTAATTAATGTAGTAGTAGTAATAGATGTAGTAGCAGTGCTACTAATAGATATAGTAGCAGTGGTACTAATGATGTAGTAGCAGTAGTACTAAAACAATGTTACAATGTTACAATTTCATTTAGCAGACGCTTCAGTCCAAAGCGACGTACATCTGAGAGTTAATACAACACAATCAACGATCGAGACAGGAGGGAACGAAGTCAGTGAGAGCCAACAAACAGCTTCAGGTGCGATCAGACACAGGCACTGACAGGCAGAGCACAGGGTGTATTTTTTTGTTTTCTTTTTGTTAATCAAAATCAACAACATCAACAAGGTCAATATCTTCATCATCATCAAGAATATCCTAATCAACATTAACAACGTCCTCAATGTTGTCATCATTAGGTTCAATATCATTAAAGTCAGAGGTGTTCATAAAGAGCTGGGTCTTTAGCTTCTTCTTAAAGGTGAAAGGGACTCTGCGGACCGAATGGAGTTTGGTAGCTCGTTCCACCACCGGGGGGCGACAGAGGAGAAGAGTCTAGTTAGAGACTTAGGGCCCTGTTGTGATGGGAGTACCAGGTGCCTTTCATTGGCAGAGTGTAGTGGGCGAGAGGGAGTGTAGACCTGGTCGAGGACGTTCAGGTAGGCAAGAGCCGTTTCTGTTGGTGTTTTGTAAGCGAGCAACAGGGTTTAAATTTGATGTGAGCGGCGACTGGGAGCCAGTGGAGGGATATGAAAAGTGGAGTGATATGAGCAGTGGAGGGATATGAGCAGTGGAGGGATATGAACAGTGGAGGGATATGAACAGTGGAGGGATATGAGCAGTGGAGGGATATGAACAGTGGAGTGACATGAACAGTGGAGTGACATGTGCTGTTTTCGGTTGATTGAAGACCAGTCGAGCTGTTGCATTCTGGATCATCTGCAGAGGTTTGAATGTGCCTGCAGGAAGGCCTGCCAGGGAGTTGCAGTAGTTGATGTGTGATATTACGAGAGCCTGTAACAGCAGTTGTGTTGCATGCTCTGACAGGTAGGGTCTGATCTTCCTGACGTTGTACAGGGCAAATCGACATGACCGAGCAATGTTGTAGTAGCAGTAGTATAAATGTAATAGCAGTAGTGCTAATAGATGTAGTAGCAGTAGTGCTTATTTGGTAGCCATGGTACTAATGTTGTAGTAGCAGTAGTATAGATGTAGTAGCGGTAGTGCTAATAGATGTAGTAGCGGTTGTAGTAACAGTAGTAATGCTGAGTGTTATTGTAAGTGGAGCGCAGGATGGAAAAAGAGCAGCCTTGGCTCAGGTCCATGGACTGCATGTGTCTTATATTGATCATCACGTTACATAAAGTCCTACCAAATACACTTAGTCAAATTGCACATGTTTTATTTGTGCACAGGGTAAAGTCTACAGATTGGTCTGAATCCAAGCAGAGCTGTGAGACTGGGTCACTGCACACTAATAAAACAGACTTCTTTCCGGTCTTATCGCAGTCTGGCCTGTGTTTCCGCTGCTCAGCCTTGTAAATACATACAAGCAGGTTAAACTGTAATGGAGAGCAAACATCACCAAAGCTCAACCTGAGGGCAACATTTAAAGCTTATCTTTTGGTTATTTTTCAGATTTGTCAACTGATTCTCTCTGAAGGAAGGTGGTGTTACTGCCAATGTTAGTTATGGCACTCTGACAACTGATTTCCACCTCTTTTGTCTAACATAGTTTCCAGCTTCTCTCACTAGATGGCAGTCTAGAATAGCAATTATCCTTTCAAACAGGACCAACTCTCTGTTTCTCAAATACAACATACTGATCCAAACATCTTTGTGGAAAAGAAGTGAATAATCTAGCACACAAGCTAAAAAGGCAAAAAAGCCCAGCACACACCCAAAGCCTCTCTCCCACAGTATGGACACAAGTACAGAAGACAGAAGAGGAAGACAAGGTGTGTTGTATTTGGTTGTGTTTGGTTATGTTTTCTGTATTTGGTTGTGTGATATAGATATTTTCATGTGTTTGGTCTTTTAGTGTGTTTTCTCAGGATTAGGTTAGGTCTGAGTGGTAAAGGAGCACTCACAGAGTGCATGGAGATTCTGTTATGCAACTACTGTGAAAATAATAACTGTGAATGATGAAGCCTCTTTGTGGCCCCCTGATTTGCTGTGGTTAGTCATTTCTGTGGGGTGTTCGGTCCATAAGCTGAATTAGGAAAAATGCGATTTAAAAATGAGGCCTAAAATAATGATTGCAGAATAAAGTAGGTCTTTGTTAAATGCACATATTTGGAATTTTAATAACACCATTTGAAGAGATTTAATTTGTCACATTATAAAAAAAAATATATAAAAGTGCACAAATAAACATTTATTTATAAGCATATTTTAGCAGTTACCTCAAGTCATAGCTTATTTTATTTATTTCTGCCAAATAATTTCTAAATAATATAGTTAGGCTATATTTCTGTCAAATCATTTGTTCTCATAATCCACCTTTGGTTTGCAGACCTTCAATGGTCGAATCGCATCACTTAGAAACACTGTGTAATCCTTATATCTTTGCTTAATATATGCTAAAATTGTAGCAGAAGTAGTAGGCTACATTGACCTTTTTTATTATGTATCTAAAATATATGTTTTCCACCCCCAACCTTAACATGTTTTCCCCTCCATGTCCTCCAGACTCTTACCAATTGTTGACAAAAGTGAATGTGATACTTCTTAAGGTCATCAGATTGTTACTTTAAATCTTTCAATAATAAGGCGATGAACAAGTCTCCAGAAAAACCATTTTAATTCATGATTTTAATTCATGGCTGATTATCTGTATTAACATTATAGCACTGTCTTCCTAAAAATTCATGGTTTCTTAAACAAATACTTTACGTCTTTTGGTACAAAAAAACCTAGAAAGTTGTTTTTTGTTGTTAGTTTTAATGATGGTGATCATTTCGATGTGTCTCTGGTTATTGGTTTTGCACACATCATTGCATCTTGTAAGTGTCTGAAAACATGACAGAAAGGATCCCTACAGAGATAGTCCCTTTTGTTAAAGAGAAGGATGCTTTTTTGAGGTGGTAAAAATATGTCTAAATGGGACCAAAAACATGAAGGTATAAAATCCAGTGTTAATGTTCCAAAAGAACCACAGCTCTTAGAAGTTGTTGTCAGGTCAAACTTGTTGATTGACATCATGGACTTTGTGATCATAGAAGAAAGACTGAATTTGTGATTGTGTCTTCACTGAAAGTTTCCCTAATAGACTTTTCTTACTCTGTTACAATGTTACAATTTCATTTAGCAGACGATTTTGTCTAAAGAGAGTTGATACAACACAAGCAATGATCAGGCAGGGAACGAAGTCAGTAAGAGCCAACAAACAGCTTCAAGTGCTATCGGACACAGGTGCTGACAGGCAGAGCACAGGGCGTTATTTATTTATTTATTTTTAATCATCAACAACATCAACAAGGTCAATATCATCATCATGAATAATCTATCACATCGCCTCAAAAGTTATATTGGTCTCACTAACACTGCTCTCTCCTGGTTTAGATCATACATGCTGACAGATCTCACTTTGTTCTACACAACTAACATTCATCAGACCGCAAATAAGTCAATTATGGTGTACCTCAGGGATCTGTGCTCGGTCCTATTCTATTCAATATCTACATGCTGCCCCTTGGTACAGTTATAACTAATGACAAACTTGGCTCTCATTTCTATGCAGACCATATTCATATATTTACATCTCCATTAAACCTGACACCTGTCATCAACTAGTGAAACTTGAAGAATGCACAGTGGTGGACAAAGTACCTGAAAGCCATACTTGAGTAAAAGCCCAGATATCAAACCAGAAAATGACTTTGGTAGAAGTAAAAGTCAGCTGTTCTAATATTACTTGAGTAAAAGTCTTAAAAAGTATCAAAAGTATTTTTCTCATAATTGTACTTAAAGTAAAAGTACAAGAAAATTATGTTAAAAAAAAATAAAGTGATCAGAATTTCAAGAGTCATTTCTGTACTGTAAACCTTCAAAAATGGATTCACTTGAAGAAAAACAAGATCATTTGAGGTGTGCACCTCACATTCGATGCACAGCTGCTATAATTAAGCATTTAATGATTAGATTTGGAATTTATTTAATATTACAAAGGCTTTTCATAAAATCACACACATTTTCGGATACATTAATGAGGTGTCGTGTCTGCTGTTTACGTCTCATCACCTGCTGCTGCTGGTCTCTCTCTCCTCTCTCTATTTATCATCTACGTCTGTCTGTCTGACTCAGACTCCCATAAAAGCATGTTGTGTGATCACACAATAATGGCGCCTTCTTTCATGATGAAGAGAAACGTGCATCATCTTATTAGTGGACATTTTTGGACGTTTCTTCAGGGTCTTCTTACTCTTACTGTCTGGAACAACCAGGAGAGACTGTTTATTTCCGCAATGACATGATCGCTGCAACATCTCGGCGGGGACGGAGCGAGTGATTAAGCGAGAGAGAGAGAGAGAGGTCGGCAAAGTGCAGGTGACGCTGCGTCGGGCGGCGAGGAGGAGAAAGAGCAGGGAAGTTAACTATCTTCTTCTTCTTCGAGGTTTTTACACCAGTTGGCGTCCATGATGTTGCATTACTGCCACCATCAGTGTTCAACCTCTCAGTTTCTGTTCATCTAAAGCCGTATTTTCAGTTAAAAATCCACACTCATTAGACCAACAAATATCTCCCGACTGACGAAGTATCGAGTAACGAAGATTGTTCGGGGAAATGTATCGCTGTAAAAGTAGGCTACACATTTTACTCAGGAAATGTGGGGGAGTAAAAGTAGAAGTTATTAGAAATGTAAAAACTCAAGTAAAGTACAGATACTCCGAGAAAATACTTAAGTAATGTAACGAAGTAATAGTACTTCGTCACACCACTGAGAATGCATATCAGAAATCAAACAATGGACGTCATCTAACTTCCTTCTTCTAAATGCCAAGAGACCTGAAATGAGAATTATTGGTCCGAAGCAGATTAGAACAAATGTCTGTGATCTCACTCTGAACATAGCTGGCTTAATAATTTCACAAAGTTCCTGTGTGTGAAATCTCGGTGTCCTATTTGATCCAAATCTCTCATGTGAAGAACATATCAACAATATCACAAAGACTGCATATTTCCACCTATGAAACATTTCCAAGATCTGTCACATTCTCTCGTGGCTGATGCTGAAACACTTCATGTTTTTATCTCATCTAGACTTGACTATTGTAATAAACTTTTCTCCGGCTCACCAAAATCAACTACTAGGAAATTACAGCTTGTTCAAAATACTGTTGCAAGGATACTCGCCAAAACCAGAAGATTAGATCAGATAACCCCAGTCCTTATTTCATTTTATTGGCTCCCTGTACATACTAGATCTGACTTCAAGATTTTACTGTTAACTTACAAAATATTACACAGACTTCCACTATCGTACTTATCACGCCTAATCCCTCCTATACCTGCCAGGGCTCTACAACTACACTTCCTCAATTTTGTGCTACAGTTGATTGGAAACTATCTTACAGGAGCTGTTTTAGTAGTGACTGACTCAGTGTGATGTTACTGCTGCAGCCTCATGAACACCAGAGTCCAGGTCGTTTCCTAAAGTCGCACACACACACGACGAGAGGAACCAAAGAATCAAAGTGAGAAGTGTGTGTGTGGTGTCTTCACTTTTACAGCTTAACATCTGGAGCATCTCAGACAGAAGATAACTGCTGTTTCCCTCACTCAACCATTGCTTCAGTTGTTCCTCTTTTATTCCCTCTGTCTACCTGTTTGACTCCTACATTCTGTGTCTTGTTATCTGTGCAGGAAAATAACTTTGTCACTCATCGTCTGATATGTATGACCACTCTGTGCTATGAGCATGCACACACACACACACACACACACACACACTATGCTAGGCGAGCAAATTGGCGGTTCAGTGTCTTGACGAATGACACTCTGACATGCAGGAGGCAGGCGAAGGACGACCCGCTCTGTCTCTGAGCCAACTGTATATATGTATAAGTTTGAGTTATGTGGGTATATACAGCTTCTGTATTTTGAATGTACATAATTGTAAGCAGTGTCCACCTGTGTGTCACTCTGCATAACGTAGAACAAACTTTAAATCTGTTAGCTGCAAATTTAAAAAGTCTTATAGACAATATAAAGTACAAAACAGACAGCTGCAAGCATTGTGTGTGTCTGTGTGTGTGTGTGTGTGTGTGTGTGTGTGCGTGCTCGTGCCTGTGTGTGTGTGTGTGTGTGTGTGTGTGTGTGTGTGTGTGTGTGTCTGTGTCTGTGTGTGTGTGTGTGTGTGTGTGTGTGTGTGCATGCTCGTGCCTGTTTGCGCGTGTGTGTGTGTGTGTGTCTGTGTGTGTGTGTGCGTGCTCGTGCCCGTTTGCGTGTGTGTGTGTGTGTGTGTGTCTGTGTGTGATTGACAGGTGTGCAGCAGCAGGTGTCCTGTCACACACACAGTGAGCACATTTGAATGCAGGCAGTAAGCAGCTGATTTGCCTCTGGATGAACTCAGAGAGCAGCAGCTTGTTTTCTTTACTGACTGATGGATTTAAACGCTGTCAGACCAGACGGCATCACCTCGACTTCTTACACTTTAATGTTTATAGTATATATATATAGTAGTTCAGATCTGCAGTAGTGTCAGTATTATATCAGACAGACCTCCTGTCTGAGAGGAGAATTCAAACAAACGAGTCTCCTCTGTCCTGTTTTTTATCTGTCTAATAAAACATCAAAACACATAGCATGTGTGTGTTTGTGTGTGTTTGTGTGTGTTTGTGTGTGTGGAGAGGGGGTGTAGAGGTTTTTATCATCTCCTCACCTCTCTGTGTGTACACTCAGACACAGTAAATGGCCGTTCAATCACTGCTCCCTGTTGGCACAGACACTGTTAACTTTCTCTATTTCCACAGTTTACAGGCTGTTTCATCGCACAGGTGTGTGTGTGTGCGTGTGTGTGTATGTGTATGTGTGCGCATGTGTGTGTGTATGTGCATATTCCCTGTGCAGACAATAGAAAAAAGGATGCAGGAGGCTGGGCTCTATCTTTAGTCTGGTTTACAGGCCGGCCTTGGTTTGGGTGAGCACAAACAGTCACTCTTCAGGTCTGTTTTAGCTGCAGCTGAACACAGGGACAGGAATATGCATGTAGGGGAGCTGTGAGAACACCTGTCTGTTCAGAGCGAGGCCACAGGGCAGCAAACACAGTGTCCAGCAGCAGGCTCACAGGCAGGAGGAAAACCCAGAGTTACATCAGATCATCTGGTGTTAGAAGCAGCAGGTTCACTGCAGAGGCCATGTGTGAAATGATTACTCACTGGTCATTTATATTAACTCTGATTTTTGTCATACATTTATTATTACCCAGACTGTCTTATTTATTTCCATCATATTTCATTGGATAAAAAGCTGCATGATTTAGGTTGAGGTCATTTTTAACACTTAGAACTGCAATAGAAAAGGTTCACCAGTGTCTGAGGTTGTGATGTCATTACTTGTAATATTTTGAAAGCTTTATAATCCTAAAATCTTCATTAAGTTTCACATCATTCTAGAGTTATTTTATGCATATAACTCTACACTGAATGAGCTTCTGTCCAACTTTTGTAACTTTATAACATGTTACAGAGTGTGGCCCTTATCATGTGACCCTGTCACTGCATGACGAGGTTGTGAGGCCCCAAGAGGCAAGCTTTGGACAACATGAAGAGAGAATGAAACGTTGCTTGTCTGCCCTGAAGAGTGATTTATAGAGATTAAAAGACAAGATAAGATTTCTGTGTGATTGAAGTCTGGATTAGCAGCACTCACACGCTGAAGGGTGTAGAGCTGGATCCCTCTTTGTACTGTTGTTGCTCTGTGATATTATCCTGTTACATTGCTTATTGTTATGCGTTTTAAGCATAAGCATTTTAAGCATTTGGTTTAAGCATAAAAATCCATCAGACTATAGAAACTCTCAGATGAAGTCAGTGTTTCATATTCATATTTTTAATAGAAAAAGAACAGTGTCGTAAAAGATCAAACATACACAGTACACACAACATCATGATTTAATTCCCCTTAAGTTAGCCATGTGCACAGCACATACAGTGTGGTGTTTTATATTTCCTGTATAAAACTACAGGACAATAAAACGATAAAGTAGTCTATACAAAGTTGTGAGAAGACCACAGGACTCCCCTCACAACAGAAAATCCAGTTACAAAGAAATATATCAACAGTTCATACATGTGTACAAAACATGTCATTACTACAGGCTGACTTTTAACATACACTCTCTGATTATCACCATGTGACTGCAGAACGCGCTGTCACTACAGAGATTTACCTTTTTTAAAGCAGAGACAGATGCTACACGGCTCTCTTCAAAGCCACCACACTCCATTTGCCTCACAGAGCACAGGAGTTGTTAGTCTACCACTACCTTGACTGGTTATTTTGTGTGGGTTATTGTGTGACTTTACTGTTTGTAATGGTTAGTTTAGATCCAGCTCAGTACTTGTGCAGCACACAAACAAACTAAATAACTGATAGAGGCAGCTGCAGACCAGCAACTCAAAGGAAGTCTGGTGGCTTTGAAGCCATGTAACTTTAAAGTTAAACAAAAAGGTCTATCTCTGTAGGGCACTTAGAATAACTATCTGAGCCTGTCAGTGGAAAAAAAAAAAGTTTTAGTGGATCTACTTTGATCGGGCTCATTTGCTTACATGGATTATGTTGTATTCTACAGACTGTTTTACTGCTGCTGGCTGGAGACATCTACTGACTTTTCTACACATCAGTCATTTAGACCCTGAAAGCTGTAAAACTGTACCCAGGTTTGCAGTGTATTAAATCAGAGAGTGTATCTGTGATCAGCATACAGAAAGCTTTCACTTAGAGTCACATGGTCAGCAGTGAACCTGCATGTGGAGTTGAACCATTGGAGGCCTTTGAGCAGACAGACTGCTGACTTTAACCCCCTCGTGTGTTGCTCTGACTGTAGCTGAATAACCAAATGAGCAGCCACAGTAGGGGGCAGGTCCTGGGTCAGTGACAGAGGCCAGAGAGGTTTTCTACTGTAAACATGATGCCCGCCATGCAAAGCAGTGATACTGGAGACCAGTGAGCACAGCTGTGGGCACCAGACACACCAGTTTACCTGCATGCAAGGCTGCAGACCGGCAGAGACGTTGGAGATTTAAAGGAGTGCACTGAAAGAGATGTTACAGGACTTATGCTGACAATGTGTACAATGACATGTATGTCGCTGCACTGAGCCCGCATAGCTCCGAGGAGTCTGCACATCCACGCCAGTTTGCACGAATCACAGCCTTAAGCCCAACAGTTTGCATGATATTTGCTTGAGCTATTTGCAACTTAATACCAGGCGTGTGTTCAGTGTGGCCAGCCTCTGTGCTAAGGCATCATTGCTTGTACTGAAGGCACTCATGCTTAACAGAGAAAACAGTACAACCCCGAACAGGAGGTACAATATAAGAGGAATGTTTAAACAGAGATTTCAATCTCTTCAATGAACTACTGAAAAATAAAACAGCACAGAAACACAGACTTGAAGTGGTCACCTTTCTCACCTGCTCCTTTGGGTTATTAATGATAAGTGTATTTAATAATCAATAAATCAAACACACCTCACGCCTCCACACAGAAACTTCCACCCAGCTCTGTTGGTTTAAAACTGTCCTCCCCCCGAAAGGGATACCAGCACCTTCAGTTACTCAGAAGTTATATTTACTAATATATAAAGAAAAATATAGGGTTACTGGTCCAAGCATATAGTACAGTCCAACAGCTGTCCGTAAATATTTCTCCCATGATTATCCTGTCTAAAAGTAAATCACTGGGTAAAGATAGCCGGAACGTGACAAGACGCAACTAGGACAACATGGCCACCGGAGCTGGGCTGCAGACGACTGCAGAGACTCAGAGAGAGAGAGACAGGAGAAAAACACAGACAGAGACTCAGAGAGAGAGAGAGACAGACAGGAGACAGACACAGACAGAGACTCAGGGAGAGAGACAGACAGACAGACAGGAGACAGACACAGACAGAGACTCAGAGAGAGACGGACAGTAGACAAACACAGACAGAGACTCAGAGAGAGAGAGACAGGAGAAAAACACAGACAGAGACTCAGAGAGAGAGAGAGACAGAAAGGAGACAGACACAGACAGAGACTCAGAGAGAGACGGAAAGTAGACAAACACAGACAGAGACTCAGAGAGAGAGAGAGACAGGAGACAGACACAGACAGAGACTCAGAGAGAGAGAGAGACAGGAGACAGACACAGACAGAGACTCAGAGAGAGAGAGAAACAGGCCTGTAGTGTACTGTCGCGTAAGTATGTTTCTTATGTTTTTTATGTTATGTTTGAATTTGACTCAGAGAGACAGACAGGAGACAGACACAGACAGAGACTCAGAGAGACAGACAGGAGACAGACACAGGCAGAGACTCAGAGAGACAGACAGGAGACAGACACAGGCAGAGACTCAGAGAGAGAGAGAGACAGACAGGAGACAGATACAGGCACAGACTCAGAGAGAGACAGACAGGAGGCAGACAGAGACTCACAGAGAGAGAGACAGGAGACAGACACCGGCAGAGACTAAGAGAGACAGACAGGAGACAGACACAGACAGAGACTCAGAGAGAGACAGACAGGAGGCAGACAGAGACTCACAGAGAGAGAGACAGGAGACAGACACAGGCAGAGACTCAGAGAGAGACAGACAGGAGGCAGACAGAGACTCACAGAGAGAGAGACAGGAGACAGACACCGGCAGAGACTCAGAGAGACAGACAGGAGACAGACACAGGCAGAGACTCAGAGAGAGAGAGAGACAGACAGGAGACAGATACAGGCAGAGACTCAGAGAGAGAGAGAGAGACAGACAGGAGACAGATACAGGCAGAGACTCAGAGAGAGACAGACAGGAGGCAGACAGAGACTCACAGAGAGAGAGACAGGAGACAGACACAGGCAGAGACTCAGAGAGACAGACAGGAGACAGACACAGGCAGAGACTCAGAGAGAGAGAGAGACAGACAGGAGACAGACACAGGCAGAGACTCAGAGAGAGACAGACAGGAGGCAGACAGAGACTCACAGAGAGAGAGACAGGAGACAGACACCGGCAGAGACTAAGAGAGACAGACAGGAGACAGACACAGACAGAGACTCAGAGAGACAGACAGGAGACAGACACAGACAGAGACTCAGAGAGACAGACAGGAGACAGACACAGGCAGAGACTCAGAGAGAGAGAGAGACAGACAGGAGACAGACACAGGCAGAGACTCAGAGAGAGACAGACAGGAGGCAGACAGAGACTCACAGAGAGAGAGACAGGAGACAGACACCGGCAGAGACTAAGACAGACAGACAGACAGGAGACAGACACAGAGAGAGAAACAGACAGGAGACAGATATCGGCAGAGACTCAGAGAGAGACAGACAGGAGACAGATAGCGGCAGAGACTCAGAGAGAGACAGACAGGAGACAGATAGCGGCAGAGACTCAGAGAGAGACAGACAGGAGACAGATATCGGCAGAGACTCAGAGAGAGACAGACAGGAGGCAGACAGAGACTCAGAGAGAGAGAGACAGGAGGCAGACAGAGACTCAGAGAGAGACAGACAGGAGACAGACACCGGCAGAGACTCAGAGAGACAGACAGGAGACAGACACAGGCAGAGACTCAGAGAGACAGACAGGAGACAGACACCGGCAGAGACTCAGAGAGACAGACAGGAGACAGACACAGGCAGAGACTCAGAGAGACAGACACAGGCAGATACTCACAGAGAGAGAGACAGACAGGAGACAGACACAGAGAGAGAGACAGACAGGAGACAGACAGGAGACAGATATCGGCAAAGACTCAGAGAGAGACAGACAGGAGACAGATATCGGCAGAGACTCAGAGAGAGACAGACATGAGACAGACACAGGCAGAGACTCAGAGAGAGACAGACAGGAGGCAGACAGAGACTCAGGGAGAGAGAGACAGGAGACAGACACAGACAGAGACTCAGAGAGAGAGAGACAGACAGGAGACAGACACAGGCAGAGACTCAGAGAGACAGACAGGAGGCAGACACAGGCAGAGACTCAGAGAGAGACAGACAGGAGACAGACACAAGGAAACAAGAAGGAGTCTGGGAAAGATGAAGTGAGCTTGTTCATGCTGAAGCTGCAGGAAGTTAAAGCAGAGGCTGTTGGTTCAGTGTATAATTGGAAATTGTCTTATCGGAAGTGCACCAAAGTTTGTCTCCTCAACAATGTGTATTTGTGAGTTTATTTTATCCTGAGTGTGTTGTTGTTTGTCGCTGCTGGAGGAAGTGACTGAAGGGGAAATACACTTAGAGGCTGACACTGACGTATAGCCTGAGAAACCCCTAAAAACTGAAGGAAGATTGTGCTTAAGATTCAAACATCATTACAGAAATAGTTCCACATCTTTCTAAATATGTCATCCTTTGCTACTGTGAGTCAGTGACTCAGATATGTACTTCAGCCCATTAGCCTAGCTTAGCAGAAACAGGGAGAAACAGCCAGCCTGGCTCTGTCCACAGCTCACTTACACTTAACATCTTTTCTGTTTCATCTGGAACCTCAAAAATGACATGTAGGGGTTTCGTAGGGGATGATTCACCATATTCACACAGGGGCTTGAAGTAGCCCCTGCAACTTCACCTTTTGGTTTGTGGATTACAGTTTTAAAACCTCACGTTTGACATTTTGGTTGTTTGTATCCTATTTTTTGGAAACCAGAAGTGACCATATTTGGACAACAGTGTGGAGCGGGAGAGCAGAGTTATTAATTAATGCTAGCGTTGACTTGGTCAGCAGGATGCCTCCACTCATTGTAGCTTTGTATCAAACAGGACGCTACTTTTACTCTAAAACAGGCAGCTCTTCAGAGTTTCTTTAGGTACATCTGAATGCTGAGTATGACATTTTACAGGTTGCCATGGTAGCAGGTAGCCCCGCCCTAAACCCTCCCCTGCTTTATGGTCTGTGTGACTCTAAATGGGAGTATTATTGAGTAAATGAACATCATGCTGTGTTGAAGACTTGAAACTAGAGACTGAGACAATAAACTCATTCAAGTCAAATCAAGAGAGAAGTAGGACCATTCTCTCATAGACTTCTATAAAATCAGACCAGTGGCGTCGCCCCCTGCTGGACATTAAAAAACTGCATTTTAAAGGTACTTCCACAATGCTTTCACTTTAAAACCAAGACGCTAAGTTCACGTCTTATAAACAGTCTGTGAGTTAAAGGTTTATAACTTTTTCACAACAGCGGCTAAAAGTGAGAATTACAGCAGAGGTGTTTTAGATCAAAAGTGACGTAGAATCCCAAGGAGTAAAGGCAAGGATGAAGAGATGGCAGACATTTTTCAGGAGAGACAAATTTTGGTAAATATCTGTTCAATTGGCACAAACCCCAGTGAGACCTATCAGGTGGACGAATGTCTTCCAGTCCAACAGTGACCGAATAATCAGAAATAACTGGACATAAAGAATCCACAGCCAAGGTTCAGCACTTTGACCTTGCCTTTTAACTCCCAAATTCTCTACTGATATAATGTCAAAGAGGATGCATCTCTCTATCTGCAGTGTTATGGGTCTGACTGAGATGGATGGCAGAAAAGTTCAGAGTTCACCCCCCTGGCAGAGCTATAAACAGAACAGAGGAGGTGGTGGGGGTTCTTCGACTCTCTCTCTGTCCTGCAGTAAGATGATACTGTTTCAATTAGGCTCCAGTGCCACACAAAGGAGCCGGAGTGTTGGGCAATCAGTGCCACTTCTGACTCCAAACACACTCACTTCTCATTTCAGGCCCATGTTCAAAAAGGTCTGAAATATTACAGAAACATAGTAAAGTGAAAATGTCTCCTGTGCACTGCTGAGTGTTTTCTGGTCAGTGCAAAACATCAGAAGATTTCCATATATAGCAGCAAATGTTCGATAAGTTACAAGACATAAATATAAATCTTTGACCCCCCCCCTCAGGGAAAAACAGCCCCTCCTACAAAAATACAAAACAGTTGTTAAACATAAATAAAAAATATAGAAATTCAAAGGTATAAGATCAAATATGATACACTTGCATAAAGCTTTGGGTGAAAGTGCATCATGGTTTGGAGCCCCTCCCTCCGCTCTGTCTCCATATTGAGGTGAAGTCTATTTACAATGGCACTAGATTCGGGGTAAGAAATGTGTCACCGTCATGGCGGGGGACACTCGATTTCCTCTTTTTGTTTTGCCGTTCTTACTCAGGCCGATGTACATCATCGGGTAGGCGGCCGACTCGTAGGCGTTGTAGTTGTTGGCGAGGAGCTTCTCTCTGAACTTACACTCGTTGTTGAAGTGGAGCTGAAAGAGAACAGAGGGATAAAAAATAATTGGAAAATGCTGATTGTTCAACCGTAGAGACAAAACAAAGATGCTGGGAATTTTCTCTTTTCAAGTTCATATTGTTCCGAGTGATTACTATCAAACAATTGCTGTATTTCTGACTGCAGTGCCATTGTCCAGTTGCTGATCAGCCTCAAACTGAGATTCTGAAATGATGAATGGTGTGAGTGAGGCGGACCTCAGGACACCAGGCTCTGATGGAGCTGTTTGCTCCCAGTTAGCTGGGAATCACACGGCTCTGACTGTTGCTTTAAACATACAGTATGGTGTATTCTTTAGAGGACCAGATCGGGCTGTCTCTCCACATGTTGGTGCTTAACATCTCTGAACTGGTTTAGGATTCAGCAGTCATTTATAAATTCATCTGTCAGTGTGTTTGTCCTCCCCATTCCTTAAATAGCTGCCTTCAAACCAATGACTGACTAAATGGGGCGCCACTAAACATTGGATGACCAGAGTGTGGGAGTCAAACTGGGTTCAGACCAACAGCAAAGCAAAATTCTCACTTTACTTGCAAGAGCTTGACTACGGGATCATTTGTGTTTATACGGTTGGTAAAATAAAATGTCTTCCAGATCCGTCAGACAACTAAACTCTGTCCTTCCTGGGTTCATAACATCATCCAGAGACTCACACAGCTCGGCTAGTTTCCCTCCTCCTCTAGGAACTGTGCCTGGATGAACTCTCCTGCTGCTTCCAGCTCCTCGAGGCTGACCGTTACAGTGTGATGAGCTGTTAGCTCGGATCAGTACCAGGATTTCTCTGATGAACATCAACTACCAGCATTGTGTTCAGGTGTGGAGTGCCTGTCCATCTGTCTCTGCTGAGTGGCAGCATGACTGTATCACTGAGTCACACATGGGCTGAAATCTGTCTTACTACAACGCTATGAAGCCACAACAAACAGATGTTACTGAGATTTAATGACAGTAAACAGGCTGAAAGGATGCTGAATCATGATGCAGGTTTGTAAAAAGTCTGAAATCATCCTTTGTCAGGTCTGTCTGCAAGACGACAAGAACACTAGTTAGTCCAAAAAGTGTTTGGATTGACCACTTGTGATGCACAAAGTCAGGGTTACATAAAAAATGACTTTTTATGTAATACTTCTGGTTGAAAAAGTCACTGATTTTTTCTGTTTGCAGTCAGCCACATAGCACTGTCATATTTCTACAGCAGCCTAAACAAACACTGGTTCAAAAGGAATGTCTTCCCCAAGTTTCTTGGCCACTGCAGGTTCTCCTATACACTTGGGAGGGGAGTGTGAGGGCACCATCATCAGTTGGTGCAATTTGCAACAACTGCTACACGGCACTGAATCCGACACATGGCTCTATTTAGATAATGAGTAAATCAGTAACTTAAAAACATCTGTAGTCCTGTCACAGCAGCATCATGAGCTGTAGTCTGACTCACAGGATGTAAGCTGTATTTAAAAACCCGACTATTGATTGAGACTATAAACATTGCGATTGCTTATGGTCTCAATCTCTAGTTTCAAGTCTGATCAATACAGCATAATGCACACCGAACTTAGTCACAGAGTTCCACAAGGTTCTGTGATCGAACCGATTCTTTTTACCTTATATATGCTTCCTCTGGGTAATATCATGAGGAAACACTCCATTAATTTTCCTTGTTATGCAGATGATACTCAATTATACTTATCTATGAAGCCAGACGAAACCAATCAGCTATCTAAACTAGAAGCATGCCTTAAGGACATAAAGATCTGGATGACTAGAAACTTTCTGCTACTTAATTCAGACAAAACTGAAGTTATTGTGCTCGGCCCAAAACACCTTAGAGATTCTTTCTCTAATGATATAGCCGCCCTAGATGGCATCAGCCTGGCATCCAGCACTACTGTTAGGAATCTGGGAGTTCTGTTTGATCAGGATATGTCCTTCATCTCCCACATAAAACAAATATCAAGGACAGCCTTCTTTCATCTTCGCAACAAAAATCAGACACATCTTGTCTCAACACGATGCAGAAAAACTAGTCCAAGCATTCGTTACTTCCAGATTGGATTATTGTAACTCCTTACTATCAGGCTGCCCTAATGAGATCACATCTCTCCTGTATTAGCCTCTCTGCACTGGCTTCCTGTAAAATCCAGAATAGAATTTAAAATCCTTCTTCTTACTTACAAAGCTCTTAATGGTCAGGCACCATCATATCTTAAAGAGCTCATAGTGCCATATTACCCCTCTAGAACATTGCGCTCCCAGGATGCAGGCCTGCTTGTGGTACCTAAAGTCTCTAAGAGTAGTGTTGGAGGTAGAGCCTTCAATTACCAGGCCCCCCTCCTCTGGAACAATCTACCAGTCAAGGTCCGGGAGGCAGACACCCTCTCTTCTTTGAAGAGTAGGCCAGTCGAGGCAGATGGCTGTTCAACATGAGTCTGGTTCTGCTCAAGGTTTCTGCCTGTTAAAAGGAAGTTTTTCAGCCACTGTGCCGAAAGTTGTTAAGTGCTACTCATGATGGAAATCGAAAGTGTCGTGAGATAACTTTGGTTATGATTTGGCACTATATAAAATAAAATTGATTTATTGATGATGTTCAGTTAGTTAATGATGCTCCCCTGCTGTATAGTCATATAGAGCATACCATAAAGCATGGGAGGATTTAAGGCGGGGCTACCTGTCATTGACAAGTTGCTGCCATGTTGACCTTAAAAATGTCTTGTTCAAGAATGAAAGTTCTTCTGAGGAGTTGGCTGTTCATTCTTTCAACAAGTACGTTATGTTTAAAGGTTGTTTTTAGCTAGCCAAAAATTACCATCACAGTATTGTCACATGTATTACTGAAGCGCTGTGTGACAGAGCTGGCACTAGCAGTTGTTGATACCTTACAGTACTGTTCACTAACCCCTCACGCCTCTCCAGCTCAAAGCTCTCGTCCATATATGGTCACATGGCTCCAGAAAAACAAGATGGCGCAGCCAAACTAGAGGCTTAATGAGTGATGTCACAGTGGCTACATCCACTTCTTCTGTGCAGTGTTTGTGTGCAGCTTGTTTCATTTCAGACCAGCCATATATTTACTTCGTGATGAACGAATCCGAATCTGTTAAACACATTACAACAAGACTGAGTGTAGAGAGAGAGGATAAAGGCTCCTGAGCTTGTCTGAAATGTAAGTAAGTAAAGGACACTCCATTAATAAACAAAATAATATCTATAATCAATTTGTGTGAATTTAAAGAGTGACAGTAACATCATTCAGTCATGACCGGGGCTACTGAGCAAACTGAGGTCCTCTGTGTGCTACTGGTAATGATTGAGTTTATCAAATACCTGTGACTCTGCCATTGTCATCATTAAATCATCATTAAACCAGTGTGTGTGTGTGTGTGTGTGTGTGTGTGTGAGTTTAGTGTCAGTGTGTGTGCACTCACAGAGCCGTACAGCTTTCCTCTCCGGTTCATGGCCACAAAGAATCCGCTGCGGACGCCCAGCAGAGTCACCACACCTCTCTCCACTGGAGAGATCTGCAGCAGGCCTGGAAGGAGGCACACACACACACACACACACACACACACACACACACACACACACAGCAGTTTAGAGTGGAAGAGTAAACAACAGACGGTGTTTCGGCTCAACAAGTGGACATGCTAACTGGTGACTTTCAGCCGAATTCGTCTGTGGTTGTCGTGGTTACAGCAGTTGATAGAACGCCCTGTCTCAGGACCTGAGAGGGCCCAACACTGAACTTTCAAAAACAGATTAAAAGCTTTACTTTTTTCATCAGTTTGTGCCTAAGAGTTTACTGTGTGTGTGTGTGTGTGTGTGTGTTCTTTACATTTTGATATTTGTATTTTCTTCTGCTCTGAACTTTGTAAAACTTTTCTCAATTTGCACTTTAATGAAGTTTTGCACTTTAATGAAGTTAATGTATTAACTTAGGTTCGGGAGCAGGACCACGCCCAAAGTCACACCTACCATCATCTGACAAGCCTACTCATACCCAATCATCCCACTCAACTCTGTTTGTCTCAGATTCTGCGGCCCACCCTCCCTTCCCTTGCTCTCATCCATCAGCCCTCCTTCCTCATCCCTTCCTATTCAACTTGCTGTATCCTTCTCTCGTGTCTCTCTCCGACTGCAGGTATAGTCTGGGCCGAAATGTGCTCTGGTAGATTATGGCTGAGAGGGAACCCCCGTGCTGACTCTCCCTCTGCCCGGTCTTCAGCGTATTCTCCCAGATCAGCCTTACAGAAGACGTCCCCTTCACCTTCACCCCCCCTCAACATAACTGTCTCAACAGATAGAATTCCACAACTTGATAATGTTGTGATTGTTTTTCACTTAATGTGAAGCACATTGTGTTGCCCTGTGTGTGCTGTATAAATAAAGTTTGATTTGAATCACACACACACACACACACACACACACACACACAGACTGATGGTGAGATCAAACCTGCTGCTCTGTCCCTCACCTTGTTCAGGTGTGTGCGATGTGTGTGTAGACTGATCTCATCTTTTGTGTGTGCCTCATGTTTACATCAAGGTTGGTTAAAAACTGATTCAAACTCTTTCTTTTTAACCCAGTTTATCTCCACTCTGGGCTCAGAGCACAGATGGCTCAGATTTTATGAAGAACAGGGATGTGATTTTTGGGTTTCAGGTTTGGTGAAAATAAAACGAACCTATCTTGTAAAGGGACGTGTGGAGGTGTGTGACGCCCTGCTGTTACAGTGCCGTGCGTCCTTTGTTTCTGCTTTCATTTCAAACAGCTTCACAGTGACTTGTTCCTCACAGAGTGTTGCTGTATATAATGTCATGTCATGTATGTGTGCTGTTTATCTAAATAGTCCGGAGCAATACAAACAGGCTTCATGTTGTTCACAGTCACATCTCCACATGTCAGTAAAAACATGTTTGTAACTCTTCTTCGGTGGTGTGCCTGACTGTGTGGGGTAAATCTGTGCGTCAGGACGGGTCTGTCCTAAGTTTAGGAGCTGCCTGAGTCACAGCGGGCTCTGGTTACACACCAGCACTGATCTGCTCAGCGGCACTCCGGCAGGCAGGGCTCCGGATGTTGGCACTGCGAAGGGATCGATACCTGCAGACTGCACTGACTGAGCAGAGGCTGATGGGACTGAAGCGTTCAGGTTTGGATCAGGTGTCAGAGGTGATTAAAAGGATTGTCTCCACTTATTTAACTTTATAAAAGTGATCAAAGTTGTTTTGAACAGTGACAGAGTGTGAGATATTCAACCAGTGACCGTCTGAAGTGCGGAAACAAACCCTCCGCTGCTTTCTCTCATTCATTCATAACTGGCGCAACTTACTGTGGCGGTTTTCGTTGTGAACTCCCGTTATCCTCCCGTCCGGTAACACCTGGATATGGAAGCCGATGCCCACGTTACAATAGAGGCGCCGCAGCCGTTTAATGCCCAGCAGGTAGTCGCTGTCCCGGCTGATCTCCTCGCGCTTCTCCCCCGGGATCCGCGCCAGGGAGCGCGAGTACAGGGCCTCCCAGCGCTCAGCCGTCCCGTTCAGACCGGGAGCGCATCCCGCCAGCCCGGCCACCAAAGCCAGCACCAGGACCGTCCGCAGGGCTGCCAGAGAGCCCATCCCGGGTCTGACTCTGACAGCAGCCTCCCGGCGTTTGCCTTTCCACTGAAGCGACAATAAGACGAAGAAGACGCCGCGGCTCATTCCCAGACCGAGCAGCGCACTGCCTCAGCGCAGGAGCGACATGGATCTGCATGCACGCGCTGCAGCCATGCCGCTATATTTATACCTGCAGACGCATTACATCACACACACACACACACACACACACACACACACACACACACAGACTTTCACATTGAGCACGCAGGGCTGATGGGGGCTTCATTCAAACCAAATAATAGCTCTCTTATCAGAGAGAAAATATCCGAATAAAGAGTTCTTCTAATACAGAAGCTCTTTGTGTGAGGCTCTACTATCAGCAGCAGAATATCATAATTTATGTATGGGAGGATGTAAAATAGGAAACGGACTGTGGTGTCGGGACAGGAGACAGTTCTATAAATGAACAATAACAGGAAAAAACACGGGTCCAATTGAAGCGATGAAAACGCGCTCAGTTCAGGCCGCCGCGGGGAAATCATGTCCTTATACAACAATGGAAAGACTAAATAGAGAGTTTGCAGCCTGATAAGTTGGCTGTTATTGTGAGCCGACACTGTGCCGCTCAAACAGCCGCCAGCTCTGTGACTGTCTGTGTGAACATATTTTTGGTTATTGTTTAAAGGAAGACTTCACCTGTTTCTGAGATGCGTCCTTTTATCCTGCTGCTGCTTTCTTCATTCAGCTGTATTTCATGACATGACATTATTTCACATGTAAACACAAGAATATATTCACATTATGCACGTCCAACATGTAGGGGAGAGCGGGGTCACCTGTCCGTGTTCCTGCACTGGAAAGAAGCTTAAAGTTGAAATGGGTTTCCACCTTATTTTAACACCAAATTATAAACCATCAAATACACCAATCACATGGCAGGTTGTCCCTATAATATTCAAAACAATAAATAAATTATATATATATGTGTATATATATATAAAAATAATTGATCTTTGGGTTGAAGCAAGGTTATTTGTTGTGTTTATCTTCTGTAATAAACATTTTATTTTAAATGTAAGAGAGATGCTGAGACGACAGACCCAGCTGACCTCCTGATGAAGGTTTTATGCTAGCTACACGTGTCTTTAGATTTAGCAACTGAAAGGTTAACTAAACCCAAAGCTCTTACTTCCTGTTTGTGTTCAGTCACATACACACTTTTGTTACACCAACAGTAAAAGTTACTCTGACCCATGAAAGTACAGCACGTCTCCTGACCTCTGTGTTTTATGTCTCACACAGAAACGAGCATGAACTCACAGTCTGACAGCCTCATGAGGAAACAGCGCCCTCTAGTTTAGCTGTGATCAGCACTGTGACAATCAACCCCGGTCTCCCCTATTTATCCCATCATGACGTGCACATGTGATTGTTTCACATGTTAAGAGCCCACGTTTCCATAACATTACGCAGTTGTATCTCTCCAGCACCAGAGGACCATCCTGTTGCTCTTATTTTGAAAGATACTGTGGGGGCTTTTTCATGTGCAGACACCAGGTTTGGACTTTAGTAGGCCTAAATCAAAGTAAGTATCTCGTAGGCTGTCCTGTGGATGTAACACAGTAGTCTTAAAGCCTCTGAAAGGACAGACTTTGGCTGACATGAGCTGTAGTTTGTGTCTTTGATGTGTGATCCCTGACAGTCTTTGGATGCACTGGTGCGTTGCTCAGCATGTGCATTGTAATAAAGCAAACAGCTCCCCCTCCCTTTGTTTCTTCATTTATTCCCTGCTGAACCCCGATCGAGCACTAACACTTAGCCTGTGCGCGGACTGTCCCTTTATTCCTGTGTGAGTGGGGGTCCTGAAGGTCTCCCTCTCTTTGATCTCTGGGGTGGCTCCGTCCTGCTCCTCATCGACCACGCATGAGACGTTTTCTCACGTTCACATCCGGCTGATCCTCAATGTACAGCGACAGTGTGTCTTTGTGTGCTGCAGAATGGCTCCATGAACACGAGCACGTCTCAGAGACCGTCCTGTGATGCTGATGACTACCATGGCTGTCAAGAGGGATGTTCAGGTAAGTGGTTGTCAATCAAGTCTCCACGATGTCAGTGTCATGATATTTACAAACATTAAAGCTTTATATAAAACAACTACCAGGGTCACTGATAGATCGCTGACGTACCATCAAACCTCAGTAAACTGATGTTCTGGTACCTTCTTCATGATACATCACCGTCAGCCGTCATTTTCTGCAGATAAAAGACCTCGATGAGAATATTTGATTTGAAAGTAGGAGAAATGTTTACAATTAAACAAAAGTATAGAGCAGAACCAGAGAAAAACAGATTTTGCAGTGGTCTCTTAATTTTTTCCTGAGCTGTATTTTGGGTGTGAATACAAAGAAATAAAATCATCTGTTATCTCTTCAACATACTGAGACGACCATGAACCAGGAGACGTGGAAACTTATCATCTGAGACCACAGTTACGTGTTTCATGGACAAACTCATTGTTATAAATAGAGATCACATCTGCAATAAGGCAGGTACTCCTCAGCCCAGTCAGCCCTGATACTTTATTTAATTTTGTTGTTTTGTTTCTTTTCTAATTTCTATTGTTTGTCTTATTATTTGTTACTTATTTCATTTAATGACTTTCATTTGACTTGTATAAAGAGTGTAAAAATGTGTAACTGACGTGGATATCACAGTAAATTGTGAAAGATATTCTGAACTCTGCTGTAAAGTTTACGCAGTAAAATAAATGGGAAAAGCGAGGACTGCCCTGGTTTTGAGCAGGACACTTCAGGCACCATCAACATGCTGGATGTTTCTGGATCACATGACCCGTCAGACCACCACCATGATCCATCCTCAGTCTCTGGACCTTCATGTTAGCTTTATGTTAGCCTCATGTTAGTTCATGTTAGTTCATGTTAGCTTCATGTTAGCTTCATGTGAGCCTCATGTTAGCTTCATGTTAGCCTCATGTGAGCCTCATGTTAGTTCATGCTAGCTTCATGTTAGCTTCATGTGAGCCTCATGTTAGTTCATGTTAGCTTCATGTGAGCCTCATGTTAGCTTCATGTCAGCTTTATGTCAGCTTTATGTGAGCCTCATGTTAGCTTCATATCAGCTTTATGTCAGCTTTATGTGAGCCTCATGTTAGCTTCATGTCAGCTTTATGTCAGCTTTATGTGAGCCTCATGTTAGCTTTATGTCAGCTTTATGTGAGCCTCATGTTAGCTTCATGTCAGCTTTATGTCAACTTTATGTGAGCCTCATGTTAGCTTCATGTCAGCTTTATGTGAGCCTCATTTTAGCTTCATGTCAGCTTTATGTGAGCCTCATGTTAGCTTCATGTCAGCTTTATGTGAGCCTCATGTTAGCTTCATGTCAGCTTTATGTCAGCTTTACGCCAGCTATGTGAGCCTCATGTTAGTTCATGTTAGCTTCATGTGAGCCTCATGTAAGTTCATGTTAGCAACATGTTAGCTTCATGTGAGCCTCATGTGAGCCTCATGTTAGCTTCATGTTAGCTTCATGTTAGCCTCATGTTAGCTTCATGTTAGCTACATGTTAGCTTCATGTTAGCTACATGTGAGCCTCATGTTCACTTCATATGAGCCTCATGTTAGCTTCATGTTGGCCTCATTTTAGCTTCATGTCAAAGTTATATACACATAGATGCCATCTTGGCCGCTGCTGTCCACAGGAGCAATACGTCAACATGGCGGCCATATTGGAGAGGGGTAGCAACGCCTCCAAATGTACCTACGTTTATGACAGCAGGTCTTTCCACAATTACCATATTCATAATTAGCTGAATTGTGAATCGATTTTGAAGCGGTTTGTTTTGTCAGAAATGTCAGACATGTATTTATGATCCAGGATACTTGGGTAACTTAAAAATGCAGGTTTTCATACCAAAATGCTTTATATTATATACAGAGTATAGAGATCTTATATAGAGAACCAGAGTAACCTTTCTGTTATAGAGGCTATTTAAAATATACTTGCCCAACATAATTATTTTTTTCATATACCATGAAAAATAGTTACGATGATGTAATTGTGTTTACAAATTTGGGAATAAATGCTTATATAAGTCACAAATTATGTACAAAAATACCCTGTATACAGTGTGGTATAGCAGGGTCGTGCGAAGTTGCAGTTTAAAAGTTACACAAACTGATGTTTGAGAGACAAAATTAAAAACTGAATAACCACAGCAGTAGTACTGAACTAGTAAACTACTTTTTGTTTAAAATTTATTCAGGACTACGTCAACATACAAACATTACATTAATTGGGGGACGAACGAAGCAGACAAACATGTGGCTGAATGTTCTGATTCAGCAGTTAATGACAAAGTTCAGGGAAAGCTTAATGAAAATATTAATGATAAAACAATAGAGTGAATATAATTCATATGAATATAATTAAAAGTATTTAATAACATATTAAACATATTATATAATATATTATATAGTAAATAATTTATAATGACATTATATGATATATACTATTAGGCCTATCATAAAATAATATAATAATAAATATCAAACATATATAATAATACATACAAAATACGTAATATATTTATTTAAAAACGTTCATAATAGTAATATATTGTGAAATGTTAATTCTTGTTGCTTAGTTTTGGCATTTCTTTTACTTACACATGCAGAAGCCGCACAAAACGTTCTTGTCGTCTGGCCGTGTGTTAACATGGGATCAGTCGGCGCAGCACACCTCTCCAAGATGGTGGCGGAGTAGACGCATCTCACAAGCCTGGAGGCGGCATCTACGTGTATATATCTATGGCTTCATGCTAGCTTCATGTTAGCCTGATGTTAGCCTGATGTAAGCCTGATGTTAGCTTCATGTTAGCCTCATGTTAGCTGTAGGGATCCTTCCTGTAATGTTGTACATATTAGTCATTTAAACCCCAAAATATGTAAAAAATAAAATAGATAAATAAATAAATAGATGAAGGCCCGGATTAATGTCCCCCACCCTCTTTATTTCTTTCCTTCTTTGCTTGCTCTACTGATTTATTCCCCACAATTCTATTCTGCATGAATCATCTACTTCTTAAAACCAACCCCACCCTTACATATCAGCCACCAACTGTGAATCTGTTCAGGTATCAGTGTGATTCATGTTGTCCTATCTGCTGCTGATGGTGTAACTGTTCTGTGTATGCAAACAGAGGAGCAGCCATGTTTCCTCTGATAGTGTGGGCACAGATCAGCTGTTACTGTGCCAGACTGGACTCACACACTGATTGTATTGGGACCAGTTTGTCCACGTTATAAAATCTTAAAATGAATCCTACAGATCTTGAATCTTCACATACTGTTTCTCCTGTTTCACCTGCGTTTCATTTACATATGCTAGCTGTTTCTGCTCCCTCTGATCTCACTGCTCATGTTTGACCATAGAAGAAGAAGCGATACTTCATTTATCCCTGCGGGAAAATTACATTTTTTCACTCTGTTTTTACAAACATGCTACACAAACAGAGGCCCGAATTACACACATGTCCTGGAGGACATGCACCAATGCAGAGATGTCAGAGTGAGGGGGCTGCATGACATGAGCCTTTGGGCCTTCGATGCCATGCTCAAGGACACAGCTTGTAATAAATTACTAAAAGGTGAAGAAATTGAAATTAGAAATCGATAATGATATTTCATTGAAGTGAGTACATTTAAAATATACTATTATTTGAATGTATACAGTTTGTACATTTATTTTTTTTTATTAATATTGAGTAATATTAATTAAGTCCTATGTGTCATATGTGCAATAAAAATCTGTCAATGTGCAATAATCTCTCAACCACAGTGCAATAACCTAATTTAGTTTAATCGAACTAAATACCAGGTCAATTACCCACTGTTTACTTGTATATTTTCTAAGAGTGTATATTTTATATATTTTGTTATCTAATTTTGTACTTTTTATATATATATATATATATCGATAGATATATATATTTTGATCTTTATTTTTTTACCCTCTGTGTGCTGATTCTTTCTTATTGTATTGTACTGTATAAGCTGCTGGAGACTGAATTTCCCAGAGGGAGTCATCCCAAAGGGATCAATAAAGTTGAGTCTAAGTCTAAGTCTAAGTCTCTTTACTGCTTTATTTGTTCTCTTGGTTTATGTCTACTTTGAGTGTCTTTATAAGTTAAATAAAGCAGATGTCAGTTTGTAGCATCGTCTTTTAAACAGTTAAAAGTTCTTTCTGTGGGTGTTAAGAAGAAACTCAACTGTGTTTATGTATCTGTCATCTGATCTTCTTTTATCTTTGACGTGTCTGTAGACTGACAGACTCTGACAGGTTCGGATGTGTCCTGTGTCTCCTGGCCTGCAGGGGGCATTGAGCAGCTCAGCACAGTCACACACACACACACACACACACACACACACACACGCACACACACCTACACACACACACACACACACACACACACACACACATCCATCAGGGCCAAGAGAATGGAGACAGACAGCTCTCTGCCTCTAGGGGGCAGCACTGACATGAGGACAGGCCTATCCAGCAGGTACCTGCTGAAGCTCAGAGGCCATGTTTGAAACACGTCTGCTGTTTGATACAGTTACACCTGCTCTGTTTAGTAGAAGACAGAGTGATTCACCATCTCTGGATACCGTCATGTTATAGACATGTCTTTTTTAAGTGAGATTAAAGTAATGAGTGAATACACGAGCTGTTCATGAGCTCTGACTCAACAAAGAGTAGGCTTTAACTGGCCAGCAACATGTCAGTAATAATTTACTTCTTTCTTTAGAAGTGACCTTTGACCCCAAAGATATAGTTTCTGCATTGTCACTTTGCACAGCAATGAATCGAGTTCATGTGACATCATCATGATGATAATAGACAACACAGATGTTTCTGCTCTTTGTGTGGAAGGGAAGGCATCATTTGTGAGTGTCAATGCCTCATATACAATAAATTAATTTCAAAGACTATTTAGAGCAAACTTTTAACATTAAATGATGATGAGTCTTCTGGCTGCTGTTTAATATATTCTTGCAGTGTTTGTAATCCTTTTATAACTTTTAAATAAGTCGCACAGTCCACTCAGACTGGTTTTTACAGTCTGGTAATCCAAAATCCTTATCCTTATTAATGGTTATATTTGAATAATTGAATGTTGTTGTTGCTCGGAAGAGCCTTACTGAATGATCCACATGAACCTGTGTGAATGGTTCATGTTTCAGAGAGCTTCTATGATGGCGTTTTAGGCTCTCTGGACGAAGAGTGACAGCTGACTGAGGCTGGGTTTCCCTCTCTGAATGATGGGCTTAGACAGATTCATTTATAATGTAATTGAGTGAAAACACTCTGAGGACTCCTTATCCCTGCCCCATCAGCCCAGCCGGTGATGAAGATGAATTTTATAATAAATCTAAATGTTTTTAAAGTTTCAGCTGGATAAAAAGCACCTGTGGAGTTTGAGAAAAGACAAGTCTCCAGATGACAGAGACGGGTAGAGAAACGTCCGTGCAGGGCTGCATTCCTGTTGAGTAATCTAAGAGTGTGAGGTGTTGTACTGTGTATGACACAGTTTCTGCTTTCAGCAGGGCCTGCCTTGTTTATCCACTCTGTGCCTTTAGTCGGCATTTCAAAAAAAGCCCAAAAGTCTCAGGCGGCATCGCTTCCCAGGCCCCCCTTGGGAGGTGCTTTTGTCCGGGGCCAGGAAGCCTCCCCAGCCCGCAGGTATAGAATGACAGGGCTTTCTATGCAGCTGCCTATAGATGGGAGCGAGGCGAGGCAAACCTGAACGTCCACCACAGTCCGAACGCTGCTCTGATGAATTTTGCATTGACACTCGTCTTTGTAGTTTGTGCTCGGCCGTGTTGCAGCGACAGCTGGGACACTCTAACAAATGAGCTGCAGCACGGAGAGAGGGATAGAGTCACCTGTAGAGAGGGAGAGACAGTGAGAGAGAGAGATAGAGAGAGAGAGAGAGAGGGATATGAATCTAAATGCTCAACCCCCCTTAATTTGTAATAAACCTGGAGGAAGAAGCTCACCTGTATACCTGTAGAATATCTGGCACCAAGGGCAGCTCTCATTATCAGTTTGACCTTTTTCAACGTCTCAAAGATGTCACAGCTCAAGTTTATAATAAATGTAGAAGAAGAAGGTCATTCAAATCTGAATAAAGGTATTTCTAACATCTTATAATAACAATAATAATAGTAATAATAATAACATTTTTATTATAACTTGTTACTTCAGCTCTCTGGTGTTCTGGTTATTCCCTTTTCTTTCACTTTATGATTTGATGTCATTTATTGATGTCTCATTGTCAAAACAACAACGAGACTAAAAATAAAATCCAATGGAGTATTTTATTATCGACTTTTTGCATGCCTAGTCCCTAGTGGTGAGGATGTGGTGCTACAACCAAAGTGGTTCCAAATGGTTTCCAAAGTATTATAGTAAATATAAAGTATAGTAAATAAAGTATTATACTATAGTACATACTTTAAAAAGTGTGTGTTTAACCCTTTACATTATCAGTTTGTGATTAACATAAATCCTCGCAGTTTGTTCGCTCGTTATCAGTCATGATAGTCACACATTATTCTGCACCGTTTGTAACTCCTAAACGCTGCTTATCGACTTTAAGTCAGGAAGTTGTGCACGGATTAAGATCTTTATAGTATTACTCAGTGAAACTTTTAAAGTTCGTAGTAACACAACTTATGTTTTATAGCTCGGCAGCAAACATGTTATTGTACTTATTGGGATGTTTTAACTTTATATCTTTAAAATCTGTTCAGTCTGAGCTAAAAGGGCCTTCAAGTCAATAACTGTAATAACTGATTGAACTTTTTAAATGGTGTAACTTCTTTTTTATTGATAGAAAGCAAACTAAACAGATTGATGCAAAATAAGTCTGATTGGAAAAACTTAAAAATGATTTGAACTCTGTAAACTTTGTTTTTAATAAGCAGGGTGCAAAGATGTTTTATCTTCAGTAGAAACGCAGTGTCTTCAGTGGTTCTCATTGTGATGTCATCTCTTGTAGTCTTTTTAGATGCTGTACATCAGTAAAATCTGTCCAACCTGAGGAGTATGTTTAAACAGGGCTTTGGAAACGATGTGCCGTGGCCAGATCTCCAGCACCTTCAGAGAATGACCGACACGATGACGCCAAAGACACAATCTAAAGCGTTCAGTGACTGATCCTTTGTCACAGGTTTCAGACTGATTTAAAGATTATTTAAATAAGGTGTCCAGCGGCTGTCAGCAGGCCTTTCTTCATCAGGTCAGTATCATAATTCATGAACAACAGCTTCATACTAACTACACAGGAGCAGGTATTAGGAGGTTGGCTGGCCTTGGCGCTATAGACTGTGGTCCTGAAGAATAAGGCCTTTTAATGACTAATAAAGAAACAGTTTGGTGGTAAAACACAGACTATTAAGCAGCTGGTTAATGATTCATGTTTTTCTTAATGTAAAGTGAAACAGTTGTGATTTCTACCCTTTCAGTCGTACTGCTCATTGGGTTTGTCTTGTCAGATCATTTTCAGTGTTCAATGAGATCAAAGAAATCATTCATGACTGTAACTCTCTGTAAAGCACTAAACTGTGTCTTCTTTGAAAGGTGGTGGTGGTGTCAGTGGTTTGAACAAATGAGAGAAGCAGCTGATTGACGGGTCAGTACCTCTGTGTTTTATGTTGGAACCAGCTGGGGTGAAAACAAACAGCAACATTGGAAAATGGCAGAAATATTCTTATCAATAACTTACAACACAGGCACCAAATAAATATTCATATCATTAGTACAATATACACAGTACAGACAGTAGACTATCACAGTGTCCCTTTGCTTCTGTGCTCAGACCAAAAGCAAAGCTCATTTTTGCATCGCGTCATCTGAAGTTTGAGCACAGGATCGTTTCTGTTGGTGTTAACATGACCAGGAGGATTCATCAACCTCCACACACCGTCATGTGTGGCTTCAAAACATCAGGAGGAGGCTCCAACAGCTCGAAAATCTGTCTTACTACAGCGCTATGAACCCAGAATAAACACGTAACTGAGATTTAATGACAATAAACAGGCTGCAGTAACGGCATCATGATGCTGATTGTAAGTTTGGATCAAGTGTTTCTGATTGAAGGTCAGGACGTCAGGAGAATCACAAAGCTGTCTGTTTCAGGTTCTTGCTTGAGTGAAATGTTTTCATCAGGTCTTTGCACTGACTGTGTGTGATCACGTTGAAAAATGAGCTCGTCTTCTGGTCTGAACCTTTAATGTGAACCAGACAAAAAGTGCTTGGCTGTGTAAAGTCCTCTCTTCTATCGCTGTTAGCACTTCAACATAACAGAATATCACATCGCGCTTGTCTCGCTTTGACAAACTAAAAGCTTTAGGTCGCTGTACATGCATAGTGCATAAAGTATTTACAATAATCTGTTTTAGCTTCATGTGACGGAGACCCAAGTTTCCAACATGAGAACATGTGTTTGCAGGACAGTAGCATCTCGAAGACATCAGAACATGGAAGATTATATAGCTGTGTGTGTGTGTGTGTGTGTGTGTGTGTGTGTGTGTGTGTCTGTCCTTCATCTTCTATGGATTTCTTTTTTTCGTGCATCAAAAAGTCAAACGTCCACTAATCCAGAAGGATCCGAACCATGCCCCCCCCTCCCTGTTCTCTGTGTTCTTCATGTTCTCCAGGTCAGGGGTCCATGTTGGATCAGTCACAGAGCCAAAGCTCCTCTACAAATCTGCTCAGTCACCTCCGCCCCGGCGGCCTTTTCTGGCCCGATGCCGACGTCTCCGCCGTTCCCTGTGGTTGCCATGGTGATGAGCGTGGTGTGCGCTCTGACTGTCTCTGAGCCTCCTCACCATCTCGTGGTCCTTGTTGCCCAGCACGCGGGGCAGGAACAGCGAGGCCTTGTCTGTGCTGCGGGTTTTAAAGCCTCGCCGTGGCCGCCCTTTGCCATTAATGGAAACGTACCACTGGCGCTTGGCGCTCGCTCGCCGCTTGCTGCTGCTGCTGCTGCTGCCCCCTGGTGGCAGCGGCTGCTCAGTGGAGTGGTGGCGTGACGCGTACGTGTTGTAGCCCAACTCGTGAATCCGCTCCACAAACTCACACTCTCTGTTGAACACTTCCTGGGGAGGAGAAGAAGAAACAATGAGCCACATGTTTGTGATGATTTCCACTCTGGTTGGCTGACCTACAACAGCCCCTCATCCTGCTGTCAGACACCAAACCTGCTTTACTGTAAAACTACATTTACACAAATCCCTCTGCCCCTTCACATGTCAGGCCTCTGAGCCGTCTGCTGATAAACAGGAAGCTGAGGAGAGGCTGATACATTAGATGAAGAGATGACGAGTGGACCCACCGAGGCGTACAGCCGCCCTTTATCGTTCATGGCCAGATATCTGTCAGAGAAAAGCCCCTTTATGGCCACAACGCCCACATCCACTGCTGTGATCTCCATGATGCCTACAAGACACAAACACAGACAGCGTATGTTATTTACAAGACAGCACAGATATCACGTGTTACAATGTGGAATAGAATAGCTATGAATATCTCTTTATTGTGATTTAATATTTAAAGGTGGAAATCAAACATAGAAAATGCTCATTTATGCTCAAACAAACTTGTCACTTAAAGTCAATAAATGAAGTTTCCCAGTTTGCCGCCTCGCGCCCCCATTCAGCGTGTTTATTGGCTGTTTTAATCAGTGCTTGATTAGTCAATGGCCTATTGAGCGCTGTGAAGAGCCTCTAATGGTCGCTGATTAGATAAATACATCCGTTAGGACAGCGCCTTTGTCCCGCCGGGATGTTAATGCTTCCAGCAGAGATTAACCTGCATGTCGGCTGCATTGCACTGACCCACACACACACAACCGGAGTAACTGACAGTGAAACTGATAGATTAATCACTACTAAGTGAGAACGATTGACACGAACAAACATAAATATTAACATATAAACGATATTAATTCTGCACATTTTAATATATAAACATGTCTGTCTGTGTTTTATTTCACCATCCTGGATTTAACTTTTATTTCCCACATTATTTCTGTTTCGTGTCCGGTTGGAGTTCGCTGTGCGTAAAAGCGCATGAATACTCACTGAGCGGGTTGTTTTCTTCCAGTGATCCGTCTATTTTGCCGTTCTGGTGGATCTGTAAATGATATTTAGTAGCGCAGTAGAGTTTCCTGCGTCGCGGCGCTCCTCCGAGGTGCTCATACACTCCTCCACGGCCCCCGGCGTCCCTCCGTTGCCGGGGGTCGCAGGGAGCCTGGCCCGGGGAGCAGCGGGCCCGGGGACTAACGGGTTCCGACAGGCTCAGCAGAAACACCAGCAGAGGAATAATCAGCATTGTGGCATGGCCGGAGAGCGACGATCGTGGCGAAAAAACGGAGAGCTCCTGCCCGCGGGTTCCATTAAAGAGTCGGGGCCACAAAGCTCCAGAGCCCCAGCCTTAGGCACATCCGAGACAGCCGCCCCGAGCGAGCTGGATCCGCTCCTCGCCTCCGCTGCTGCTGCTGCTGCTGCTGCTGCCTGAAATCCCTCCTGCGGGTCTGACTGAGAGCCCGAGCTCAGACTGAGCGCACATATAAAAGAGGCTTGTGGCGACAATAGGCTGAACTCCGACCAATTGATACAAAGGAAAGGGGGAGGCAAAAGGTATCAGCCCTGTGTGAAGTGAGAGACTGCGGTGTGGATAAAATTACACAGTGGCTGAGCGCGGAGCACCTCTGAAATATCCTGAAAGAGCAATTAGACATCCCAAATTATAAAGGCGGACTGAGCCAGTGCAACAGGTGAGGAGTAACACCCACCTTCACCTTTAAATACACTTCACAGAGAAGCACTTTTACAGCTGCTGAAATCAGAGCTTCCAGAGGCCTCTCCCATCATTCTCACTCTTTCAATTCAACATTTATCATATTTTAAAGAGGAAAAAGTTAGACCTCTGCCTAAACTCAGGCTACATTAATCCCAGTTTAACAGGTGCTTGTCAAACAGACAATGAACCAGTCACCAGGCTGAGCTCAATGTTTCTTCAGTCAGAGCTTCTTGCTGTCCTGCACACGTGATGCAGAGATCTTCAGAGCTCTTCCATGAGACCCTACGACAGGTCACTCATTGACTCAACCCAGAAACATTCACAGCCTTTGTTCTGCAGTATTTATACCTCCTCCTGACCTGTAAAGTCCACAGTTAGATTAAAAGGATGAATGAATTGTCAGTCACACGCTTCCCTCCATGTGCGTTACTCCTGAGCGATGGATTGTCCCAGACTTTTCCCATCCTAATGCCCCGGCTCTGGCGAGGCAGCAGCCGGTGGGCGGAAGAGCAGCAGGCTAAATGACTACTGCCTAAATTGCTTCCATCTTGGTCGCATTATGGTTTGCATTCTGGTAATTAGCACCATCATCTACAAATCTCTCTGCCCTTTGGCGCTGCTCCACTGCTGCTATGAAGGCCTCTGCTGAGAATCCCCTAGAGAGTCGACGGTTAATTTGTCTTCCCCTCCCATACATCACCCAGCTAGCTGCCTCTGTCACTTTATTTACCCCCATGATCAGCTCTTTTAATTACAAATGTGTGCACTTTTATGCATGTGAGACCCCTGGCCGGTCAGACAGCACACCAAAACATGAGCCGGGCCGTGTGTAGCAGAGGTTGTTCTTTAAGTGAGACGCTCTTGATGTGGTTAGATGCTGGAAGAGGGTGGAACCTCAGATGTGGTGTGCTGTTTCTCTCAGAAACTATTTTAATTACGCTCCTCTCCACGCCGCCCACAAAGCATCCCAGCAATAAGCAGGGCAAACGCTCCCAATTTGTGATGCACACGCACACACACACACACACACACACACACCTACACACACACACACACGCACACACACACATACACACAGACTCAAACACACATGAGAATACGTGTGTTTTGTTTTTAATTTCAGGTTACATTTTCTATTCCCGCCTTTCGTGAGAGATCACACTAAGAGCAACCCAAAACCAGAGTCAGACTATGTGTGTGTGTGTGTGTGTGTGTGTGCATACTTAGCCAATAAATCTGGTTCAGGATCTTTTATCCAGATGCATTTGAGCAGGATTTAGGGTTAGCCCCATCTGTGACCTCAGCCCTGCGTATGTTACGCTGCATTGATGTGGCGTTGGAAGAATCAGAAAAATGAGTTCCCAGCTAAGAAATTCACGAGAACGACGCTCGGCTTCATGGTCTGTGTTACCAGTGTTACCCGATGTTTTCGGGCTTATACCACTGCCCAACTGAAAGTGTCTGCGCGGCTCAACAGCAGCAGAGTGCAGCTCAGAGGAACAGAGTCAGATTTCACTGGTCACATGATGAGCAGCAGATATCCCGTTAGTGGAACATAGCACCACGGTAGAATAAGGTAAGGCAGGCAGAGGAATGGGTAAAGTAACGGTAGGTCCCATTGTCGTTCAAAGATAAACTATTTGAACTTTTAGTCATCCTCCACGTCAGGATGTTCGCTTGCTCCCTGACACACGGAGAAAACACCGCTGACGTTTCCTCAAGCTGTGTGTTTGTTGTGTGCCACTCAGAAGTTGTCTGACGTCTTTCTGAATCCATGTACATGCACAGATCTTTAACGTTACATCCTTCACAGTCACCTTGTCCGTAAGCTGCCTCTTTATGCAACTCTGACTTTAAGAGTTGACTAACTGGTGGGAAAATGTCCTCACCGTGTCCCCAACAAGATCACCTCCTCAAGTTGGAGCAATGTCTTGCAAATAACTATTAAGGTAAAGCAATATTTTATTGGTTTTAAGGAATGAACTGGTTCACACAAATACTGGACACGGATATCACACATTGTTGAAATGCTCTGAGCAATAAAATACAACACTTCTTTGTTGTTGTTCTTGTTGTTGTTTCCACGTTACGTTCCACAGTAAGCTGCAGGTATACCTTTGAGGACTTTCCCTTCAAGTTGTGTTTAGACCAACAGCTTAGGGACATTTTGTCGAGGCGCTGTAACATACAGTGTAAGATCAGAACAGGGGTGACACTAGCCATGCAAATTGGCATCATTGACCTGTTAATGTGTGAAAACCTGCCAGCATTGAGATTCTCCTGACGCCCTGATGACGGTCTGATGTTTGATCAGAAATGGTCGATCAAACTTTGTTTGAAAATCAAACAATCGTGCACAATCTGGGCACAAACCGATGAGCAAGGCGCAAAGAGGTTGGCTTCAGTCTCTGGATTATTCATAGGCGTGTTTTCTGCATAACATGAATCAAACCAGTCAGAGTGTCAGCTCTCATTCCCTTTAAGAGCCTGATGCGTCTGCAGGCAGGCGTGTTGCTATTCACACAGAGGATTTCAGTCATTCTTCTTATTTCTTTCCACTGTGTCCTCGAACACGCAGAAGAAACACAGGTCACTGTATGATACATGTTGAAGCGCGGATTGATGTTAAAGCCACTGAAGCGATCCCACTGATCAGCAGAAACGAAAATGAAAAGAGGCATGCTGTGCACATTTACGCACGAGGCGCAGCATTAATGATTTAAGTCTCCAGACGGACAGGATCTTATGTTTATTACAGTTCTGTGTGCTGACATCAAAGAAAGGTCGGCTGTAAATGATTATTGACTGGGCTGTGGCTCAGTGGTAGAGTTGGTCGTCTTTCAATCGGAAGGTCGGAGGTTCGATCCCCAGCTCCCTCAGGCTACATGTCGAAGTGTCCTTGAGCAAGACACTGAACCCCAAATTGCTCCCCGTGGCATAGCCAGCGGGTATGAATGTGATATCTGATTGACAGTTGGGCACTTTATGTAGCAGCCTCTGCCATCAGTGTGTGAATGGGTGAATGTGACATGTAGTGTAAAAGCAGCTTTGAGTGGTCGCAAAGGCTAGAAAAGCGCTATTTAAGTACAGTCCATTTACCATTTACTTATTGTTGCTGCTGGGTCACATGGCTGTATTCTCGTGCGTACTGGACAGTGTTTTAATATCTGTGGGCACGATTGTCGGTGCCACAAGTAGTTATGTTTGAGTATGGTATTTAATTTACCTCTTAGTTGCTTGTGTGTGAGTGTGTCTTGGTTTCTGCTGTATTATAGAGAGCGTGCGTCTGAATGAGCGCGCAGTATGGAGAGCTTTGTGTCGGTCTCAGTAGTTTTTGGCCCGTGCGCGGCTGGAGCAGGACTCTCCCTGAGGTGGAGCAGGTATGTGTGTGGATGTATGTCCATAATGCGCCCTCTGAATAACTGAGACAGACTGCGCCTTAGACAGTCGCTTTCTGCGTCCTCTAGATAGCAATGGGCCACCCGTTTGCCTGACCACACCTCATATCAAAAACAACACGCCCACTGGTGCTAACCGTGTCGCAAGATAACTTGCTATTTACACAGTGTGGATGCTGGGCGTGAAAATTACGACTGTACCGGGTGGACGATATCGATGACACTGGAAGCAGCAGGAGAGTTCCTCCAGACACCGTTCATGGAGAAGGAGGGGGGATTAACAGAGCCATATGTAGCTGATGTTATGAACCCAGACAGGACTTCGATTGGTTTTCTAACGTATCTGGAAGGAATATTCACAGGTTGTGTTTATCACGCTCATCCATAATCACACATTATGTTGAAAACATGGGAACTACATCTGTGCACATGGTTTACTGATCCAGGGTCAGGAAGGTGAGATGTTTTTTGCCTTTCATTGGATAAATGTGTGTTCCCTTTATTCCTGTATTTCCCAATCAAAAGTTTTTATTGACTGTTTGAAACTTTTATTTTAAAAGGAAAAACACACTGCTGCTGTGACATGCCCAAACAATGATACACTTTTAAGCCTCACGTTTTACAATGACTGAGTGCTCTCTGATAGGAGCCCTGTAGCAGCCAACACATATTTCCAGCTTATTTGAAAACCAAACAAGTCTGAACTAAACTTGATAAAAGTAGGAGGGGGTTTTGTTTTATTATAAGAAATTAGACTTTAAAGTAACAAATGACAAAAAGTATGATTGTTAATTGTTGTAAATTGCATTAATAACGCAGAACAGAAAGATATCGCAATGTATGTTTTTTCTAATATGGTGCAGCCCTACTACACGGTCGAATAACTCGAACATCGTTCTGTTCACAGTGGGGACAGGAAAAGAAAAAGACAGCGGGAGGAGACATGAAGTACTCGACACTTCTGCTCTTTTTAAGCTTTCTTCCAGTCTGATCAATCTGACCCTGAACCAGTTTGTTGATGTTTTGAAGTCTCAAAGCACGAGTAACCTACTGAGGGGATTCCACCCTCACCAACAGAGTGATCAAGAACCAGCCAAACCTTTGGTGATCAGGAGGACTTCTTCAAGCCCAAAGATCAGATTCACAATGCTGCACCACCGTAACGTCAGATCACCATAACTTACCTCATTAGTGTGGGCAGTGGCAGCATGGCATTTCCTGCTCTGTAACATCACAGTGACCAGTCTGTTTTATAGATCACCAGAACATTTTTATCCCGTAAGCACAAGAAAAACTGCTTTGTTATCTCGAGATAATGAGATAAATAAGTCGAGATCTCCAGAAAACAATCGGAAATTATTCGTTATCACAGGAAAACAGAATAAATAAAATATATGGATGCACGTCTGCTTAGGGCTTCTGTAGTTCGGTGGTTTTTATCTGCAATAATACTACAGTGCCTACATTAGTATCATAGCTTATTCTGTTTTCATTTCTGGAGTCTCTTCAAATGCTTTCAATCCCTACGATCAGTAAATCCTAAAGGTTATGCTTGAGATATTGTGGTGGAGGATTATGCAAACAACGATGTTCTGCATCCAGACTGCAGCTGCCCCCATGCCTCGCAGGTTTTACTATGCTTTACACCACATGTAAAATAACATCATCAATGAATTTACAACTAATAACGTGAAAGACTGAACCCTTAACTATACACAGACTTAGTTAGAGTATGATTACGAGCCAGTCTCACTCAGGTGGTTCTGGATCCTCAGAACCATGTGGGCCCCTGGCTCATGGGGTCAGGTTAGTGGTTAGGTTAATGCGTCCCAAATGCATCTCCAGCGCTTGTTGTTATCGCTTGTTTGGGAGTTTTTACTTTCATGTGAATGCAGGAGGTTGCAGCTAAACAGAAAAAAACACATTAGTGTTCCATAACTGAGTGAGAGAGGAGGTTTGGTCGGCTCAGGTACAGACTTCAGAACCTTGTCAGAGTTGTTTGGCAGAGGCAAATGAACTGGGTTTGGGAGCTTTGTCCTGCCATGGACACAATACAAAGTTGACTAATTGGTCCTCCAACGTGGCCAGGGAGCCATTCCACAGTTCACATTACACTGCACACTTGCATTCCTGACCGCCTCCCACTGTGGCTGGAGTGATCAGATCCCAGCGGTTCATTTTGGACACATTCACACCTGTGTTTAGAGGAACAACTTTAGCTTCAAGAGAAAAGTGGAGCCATTTTTCAATTATTTACCCAACTGAAATATTTCAACCATTCACTTTACCATCGTCCACTTGACAAATGAATCCAAACCCTGCACACGTGAAGTGCTCCGACACAAAACCCAAAAGCATACATTTTAACTTTCCCCTTTTCTCTCCTCCAGTCATGAATGAAAGCAAGAATTTCAGGGCTCCTTTTTTAATTGACCTCCCAAAAATTCTCCCCCCTCCACCTCCCCAAAACCCCTCTTGGCACAAAAGGGTTTCTTTTCTGCAATAATACAAAGGTTATTAGCCAGGTCCTTTTCTTTGCCCCCCTTTTAGCAGAAGAAAAAGGAGGTACCAGTAATCCAGAGCAAATCAAAATGACCTTTGAACCCTTTCTGCTGTACTTTTTCTCATGGGCAGATTTCTTTGGTGAGGCGGTGATCAGAGGGCTGAACCCAACCGCTGCCTCTCTTCTCCTGACAAATCGCTGCTGAGCCTCTTTTGTCCCCATGACTTTGATCTCACCTGCTTGTCAGCCGCTTCAGAAAGAAGTCTTGTACAGTTCCAGCACACAGCAAACAAATTGGCAACTATTTTATACTGCCTCCCTCTTTCTCCCTCTCTTTCACTCCAGCTCAGCCCCGTTCAGTCTGCAGTATGTGCATGTTGGTTTGGTTAATGGGGTTTTCAGTACTTAAAAATAAAGCTGAATTTCACAGTTTACACTACAAGTAACTCGCTCAATATATATATTTTTAAAATCACTATTGATAGATTGTACTTTATGGACCTTTGGGGGGATATTTAAGATTGGGAGCAGACACTGTTATGTTAGCACACATCCCAGACGTCTTTAGCTAACCCCAGTTTCTGAACCTGGACACGATCTTTACATTTGTCGGGGTCTAAATAACCAAAAGTTACAAAGAGCTTTGGAATTGGCAGCCATGAAACAGGCTGCGATGTTATCCTTGGAGGTAAATGTGCCCCCCCCCCCCCCCATCACAGAAGGGGTCCCTACAGAGACAGAGCTTTGTGTTACAGAGTAACATACGTTACATCGCTCTCTGCAAAGACACATCACTAACAACAGTTGATAAATGCTCTGCCTCTTCCTGCTGTGAAACACATTCTGGCAAAATGCTTAAGACTTTCTGGTAAAGCCCTTTAACATTTGCTACAACTGCTAATGTGACCAGTGTGATGAGCTAGCACTCGAGACTTGGGAGCACCCTGTTAAAAAGGTGTGGCACCTGCCATGCCAAGTGGAAGGAGAAATTTGTGTGCACTATTTTAAAGCGAGCACACATTACGGCGGGAACACACCAGACGAGTAAGCGCTGTGAAGCGCTGCGAAGCGCTGCGAAGCGCCGCGCAACGAAAATCGCGCGTGAGCCAGAGCACTTCCGTTCACACCAGACGCGCATTTCTCCGTGCCGGTCGACAAGCGTCTCTGCTCCTCAGCTGTCGTTTACTCACATTTGGAGCAGCGATTCCGCGTCCGGTGTGTTCCCGGCATTAGTGTGCGTTAACATTAGTAACTGGGGGTGTTAGGAAGCAGTAATAACCAACAGAGAGGATACTCATGTAGCAGCATTCTGCCTGGTGTTTTAAACACGACCGCACCAGACTGTGAAGCTAATTCAGCACTGAAATACTCTGCCACGAAGGACCACATAAGACAACACAATTCATATTCCTTTCTTTTTAATCTCATTACATGTTAATGATTAAATTATTTAAATAGCACTAAAACATAAGAGAAATAAAGCAGATAGAACATAATGTATGTATACTACTATTTATTTACATCCTCATCTCTATCTGTGTGTTTGTTATATTATTTAGAGAGAGATCCAACATGAATCCACCATGAGCAGGACTTTATCTCTCTTTTTATCCCATATTAAAGCTTGTCCAAGTCTCAGCCAGTCTCAGACAAGCGTCCCCTCACTTCAGGTTTGAGGTGTTAAAGGGATAGTTGGGTTTGTTTGGAGTTGTATGCTGTGAAAGTGAAACGCGGTGAATTATTCAAATATAGCATGCAATTAAAACCACGATTAATGTTTAGGTGAGATGTCCTTATAAGTGGATCTGCAGCGGCATATAGCCGAGCATCCGTGTCGGCACTCGGGCCAGTTTCTAAACAGGTGCCGTGCTGGCCGGCATCCACTGTATGTAGTACACTTAGTATTGATAAGTATGTCATACAACCCCATTTCAAACAAACCAAAATATCCCTTTAACACTTGTGAATGAACTTCAACCATTTCTATTGATTCTTTTTCTTTGTGTCATTACAGAGCTCAGTCAGCTCCTCTCCACCCTCAATCTATTTTGTTTGTCTGATTTTGAGTGGTTTTTTAGAATAATTTGCAACCAAACAACTGATTTTAAAATGGCACAAAGTGTCACATGGCACACATTGTACTTTCAGAGAACCTGTGCTTTATTAAGAAAGAAAGACGTTATGGAGAAGGACACGTCAATACTGATGTGTCCTTATCCTGCTAGTCCTCGCCTCACACACATACTGACCTTTACTCTTACTGGCATAAACATGAAGTATAACTTAATGTAAGGTAGAGATCTATGTTTGTATGCTAAACCAAAAACTTACTCTGGAAGTCTGTGACGATACTGTGTGTGTTGCTTTGCTAACAACCAGTGTGTTCACTGTAATCGCTGACAGTGAACACATTTGCTGACCTAGCTAAAGACAGATGATTTGACTGTCCATCACTTATGGATTAAAGTAATAGAATAGTTATAGTTAGGGGTAATGTCAATTATGAGTTGAAGTACATTTCTTATATAACCCCCTATATTTACCTCATCAGATTGGAGCAGGTGAAGTTCAAATTTAGAGTTCAAAGTTCAGGGAGGGGCGGGGCCTCGATACCAGGGCTCCAAGGATCTCTGCTGCAAAGATGCTGGCTCCACATGATGCTTGATCTGCAGACTCCAGATGATGCTTGATCTGCAGACTCCAGATGATGCTTGATCTGCACTCTCTGATCATCACTACTTTGCAACAATCTGCTGCTGCAATCTTTGGTTGCAGGGTAACTAAACTGACCTTTCAGTAAGTGATTGTTGTCCTCACCTGTGACCGTGTGTCAGTGATATTGGTGTGAACTTATTTGAACAGAAGCATTTGAGGTGATTTTTCTGTCGTGCACTCGGCACATCAAAGTCAAAGGGTTCCTTTATGAAGGTGTAGAGGAGAAAGACAAACAGTGAGGCTGGTCTGTGTCTCTCATGTATTCATTGAGACATAAATTGGTTCTCATGCAGGATAAAGGAAAAGTGAGCGAGCAGATGAATACTGTAGCTGGGAAAGCATCTCCAACTTCCCCATTTAAAAGAAAATAACCTCTGCCATGTTGTCCTCCCTTTCTCTTTCTTACACGCTTTCTCTTTCTTGCTACTCTCGCTCTCGCTCTCTCTGGTTCTCGCACTGTCACTCTTTGTCTCTCATTCACTCGCTCTCCCTCTGTAACCAGATAGCTCTGTCCTATACTCCTGCAGCTCTTTGATTGTTAGCTGCAGGTTTCAGATGCCTGCAGAGCGGCTGCACCTTCACACAGGCAAATGATTGTGGAAGGATGAAACTCTAGAGGCCATCAATGGCTGTTATAGACACACTCACACACACACACACACACACACACACAGCCTTGCTGCACAGTATTCCACGTATTACACAGCTACTTTCTAAAGAAATCAATAATGAATTGGAAATGATTTTAGTGATTGAAAAATGTTTTTCTTCTGTAATAATTCACACTCACAGTAAATCTCCATCTCCTGTCATTGCACAAAAAAAAACCTAACCGGCCCACGCTCAGAGCGGGCGCTGCCATCTTACTCATTTGTATCCGGAGTCTCTGCAGTAGAGATCGGCCGGTGGAGCTGCAGTATTGACGTCCACTGTGACCACAACACTCTTTTCTCATACTTAGCATTTACCAAAGTACTGTGTCAGTTCCACAAACATCCTGATTCTGTGTCCTACTGTTAGTACAGCAAGTGAACACTGCATCATCGTGGTCAGATTAGCTGCTAGCTGCTACAGCTGAAACCGCCGCTTAATGAGTGCTAGAAAGACTGTGAACTAAGAGACTGTGCAGGAATATATGTACCAAATAATCTCCTTTTGTTCGTGTCTTTAAATGAATACAGGAGCCACATTTGAGGTAGGCTTGTTAACTTGCTTTTGTGTTTACGTAGGTTTAATTTTGGCCACCAAAAATGGACTTTGGAAGATCTAAGGGTTTGGTGGCCAGTTGTTCAAAATATTAGTCCATCACAAAGTAAATCAGACTTTCCACATATCTGGACGTCATTAAATCATTAAATCATAGTACACACATGTGTAGAGGAAAGTTACAGGTAGAGATGGCATGACTATTTCCTTGTGGTCCTCCAGATTGAAATGAAGGAGCTCAGTGTTGTGCCTCTATGTACAATGTAAAGGGAGTCCCAGTTCAGTTCGTGTGCACCTCAGCTGTGCTGAGCACAGAAGAATTTTGAAGGAGTGAATTAGCTTGTCAGTGGAAAAAACAAGAACTTTCAGTGGATGGACTTTGATCAAGCACTTTACCCCAAGGATCATCTTGCAGCCTTTACATCCTGTTTCACTGCTGCAGGCGGAAGCGGTCTACTGGAGCAACTCCAAAACGTTTTGTCCATATTTGTCATTAAGAGCCCTAAATGTTTAAAAGAAATAGGGCCCAGGAATAAAAATAACAGAGTTCCCATTTAAATTGTCGTGATCAAACCTGACACACTAAAACACTGTGCCTCTCTTTGCTCAGTCTGTTCCAGGCAGAGGAGGTGTGTGATGGACAGGTGGATGACATTGATTAAGAAGATGCCTCTTGGAGCTCGTTTGACAATGAATATTGCCTCATGTAAGTTTAGAGGACAAACCATGGCGGCTCCACAGGGATCACTGTGGGAAAAGGGAAAAGCTGCTGTCTGAGTGAGGGGAAGATGGACGGGCTAAGTTCTTCGCCGGTCGTTCTGCCATGCCTGCCAGGTTGGTGTAAATGTATAGGTTTATTAATGAATGAAAATGTGTATGTTGGACGCCGTCATGATGAATGACTGGAGAAATATATTGATACATCAATGTTTGCTCACAGAGCGAGGCTGCCATCACTCAGTGAGCTTGTTGGACCGATGACAAGCTGTCTTGAAGGTACCTGAGTGTGCAATCTGTTTGCTTCTGTCTTTCAACTGACATGCTGCAGCTATGTTAGTGCCCCTCTCAGGTCTCTCTGCTGTCTCACCCAGCAGTTTGCCAAGGCTTTTTTTCACCTGCATGCAAGTAGTGGGCATGAGATCAATATTGTTCAATTTAATCTCTTCAGTATTATTTTGCTCTGACAGAGTAGCTGCTCATGCAGTGTTTGCTGAGTGCGTCAGCTACATGTACAGTCAAACTATTATTATTATGATTAATTATTAATACCATCAGAAACTAGGTGTCACCAAGACCATCCGTACCAAAAAGAAGACTGTACAGCTCATCCTTGCAAGGACTTATAACAACCTATTTGTACATTTGTAGTCAGGAAGTTGACCTCTAGTAGCCATATTAATTATGACAGGAGCGAGAAGTGAGGTCAGGGAAGCATAATATAGAGAGTAATAAAATCTGTTTTGACAGGACTTTCATGCAGGAGACCTGGAATGGCCAGGGTGAAGGTCCTGCCATTGACTCAGCCAGTATTAAAATACAATGCATCATAATGTTATGTAGCAATGGGAAGACTTGCTTATTCCAGGCTCATGAGCTCTCGTAGATGCTCATACGTGATCTTTTATGATCTCACGTGATCTCACAGGTAAGCAGATGAAGACAAACAGAGCCTGCATGAGAAAATGTGGAGGCATCGTCAACACCGGTTGTCTATTCTCCAGCAAGAACCAGGGGTGAGATGCGCAATGAATTTTGGGATATGTTGGTCCGTGAAGGATGCACGCAATGGATCCTTCGCGGTCTTTCTAATGGAAAGTAGAGTCTCAAAATATAAATTTCAAAATATCCAGTCTGATGAGAGAAACATTTCCAGAACCAAAGTCCAGGCGAGACTTTCCTAACAGGTAGGGTGAACCAAAAAGTGAGTGAGACTTTTAAGTAAATATGGTATGAGATGATGGTAGACAGTAGCCACATTCATGTTAATGAGGTCTACATGTATGGTGCAGCATGGTGGGCTGTCTAATGAGAAGCAGACCGGCGTGTGTGTGTGTGTGTGTGTGTGTGTGTGTGTGTGTGCTTGGTGAGCTGCATACCTCAGTGAGTAGGTGTGACACTATAATGCTAATTATTCCCCAATAAATGTGAGGCACTTCCTGTTTCCAGACTTCATACCAACAGGAGACTCAGGGAAGCTGCTGTCATGTAACAAGTTACAGTTTAAAGTGTAAACCAGAACACTTCCAGTGTTTGTTAAAATAGAAAAGACCAATAGTCATATATATTCTGTGATTTAAAAGAAAGCTGGCTGTTTTTCTAGCAGTAACATAACAGTCCAAAACCCCTGTACCTCACCTGCTGTACAGGAACCTGGAGGGATGGTGGCCCTCAAGGCTCAAAGCACTTCAGTTTAAGAATCACATGCAAAAGGACAAGACACAAGCAAATTAAGAATTAATATCATCTTCATCAATTTCACAACATGTTCAGATATCAGAAAAACAAGCTGCAAACAGACCACACTACCAAATACCACAACACAACTGAGAATAACAACAGTTTAACACACTGGCACACAAATTGGTAAAGCGTTTCCACATTTTTCTCTCAGTAATATCATCAGGGACAAGTTTTCATTGTTATGCAGGAGTATTCTGACGGAAGCCTGATGAAACCTTCAGCTTCACCTTTAAACTGTTTTGGCTTCATGCTCAGAGAGAATTTCCCCTGTAATTGTGAAACAACAAGACGAACTAAAAGGTCTGAAGCCGGTAAGAAGATGCTGAACAGTGGAGCTAAAACTGTGCAGTGGTTTGTCCTGTGGCCTTACAAAGACAGGAGGAAGGGGAGTATGTGAGTATCCCTCCCCAGGTAACCCTACCTGTCCCAAAGGACGGAGCTCTCCTCCTCCCTTGCCCATGCACCACACACTACCTCCTCCATTAGCTGCAGCATAGTCCTCCAGCACCGCTCCTGCCATTTGTTGGCCCTTTTGTTGTGATACCTACTTAAAATATCAAAGCGGACCTTCAATGACACATCTGAAAACTGAGAAACACTGGTTTTATGTGTCAATGCTGCACAATCCAACACCCCCACCCCACTCCGGCATGTCATCTATACTCTCTCCATCCCTCTCTCTCTCTCTCTCTCTGGCCCCGGCTCACTCTCTCTGTGCAGGTATCCCCAGCTGCAATAGGGAGAGAGTAAAGCAGGCTTAGGGTGGGACATGAATGGTTGACATGGTTGGGAACAGAACAATAAGTGGAGTCAGGAAATCAAAGGCTCTAAATACAGGGAACCAGGTCAAAGGCACTGCCATGCTACTAGAGCTACACCATGTGTGTGTGTGTGTGTGTGTGTGTGCGTGTGCGCGCGTGCGTGTTCAGGTCAGTCATTGCTTATGTGAAACAGATCTTCCTGACTACTTCCTCCAGTGATTAGACTGACCAAACACACAGCCTCAATTTCACATTCACACTAATTTGTGTGTGTGTGTGTGTGTGTGTGTGAGAGATTAGGGGGGGGGACTATTTAAGACCTGAGGCTACTCACAGTGCCAAGCAAGGCTGACACTGGTACCAAAGTGGTGCAACATGTGTGTGTGTCGTTGCTTCCCCCTCCAATCCTTCCATTTTTTTTTTGGCCTCTGTGAAATTCTGCTTTTCTTCTCTCACAGGGCCACACAGCAAAAAATACAACAGAATCACACACAAATATGGACACACTAACACACACCTAAAGGTGGTTTTTTACGTTTTTTTTATCAGAAGTGGGGACATTTTCTGCACAGTAAGTCAATGCAAAAACACGAAAAGCAAGAAACTGTGAGCAAGAGAAGCAAATGATCTGATGAATCTGTGTATGGTGCTTTACTTCAGACTGGGGCTGTTTCCAACAATGGTGACGGGCAGATAGTCAGCTGTCTCGTAAGAAGACGTCGGGAGAGTTTTTTCTGGCTATATAAATGAAACTGACAGATAATGTGACTGTCCTGATAGCTCATTCAGTTAGCTACCCTCAGTTTGTTACACAGCTAGAGGCTAACAGGGGTAACTTGACCTGAAAGAGATGTCAGCTCAGTTACCTAAACTAACTTAACTTGCTGATGTGATACTCAACAAGAAATTACTGCTTCAGAGAAAAAATAATGCAACTTCAAATCCAGTCCTCCCCTGAAACAGCTGGCCTTTTATTTAGTGTTAGTGTGAAGTGTGTTAATAAAGCTTTAAGTACAACTCAGGGATATAGCGTGAATCCATAGATCTCCATTTGATCTAAAAGGATGCGGAACTCGCATCAAGGTATTCACTCACCTTGTTCACTGCTAATCCCTGTGTTATCCTGGCTTTGTGTGTCTGCCTGTCTGTGATGTGGTTGCTCTATGAGAACATGCTTCTGATGTCTGCATCACGACCTTCCTCTGTGTTTGTGCACAAGTGTTTGGAAGGATTTGGTCAAAAAAGATTCCAAGGAGCTGAAAGAAAACCTGAGCGCGCACACCAACAGATTTGTAAAGGTCGACGGGAAAACTCAGCCTCTGATTTTGACAGTAAAATCTCTTCTGATCAGAACTCAAGGATGAAAAATAAACGAGGAGCACACTGAGCTCAGGGTTGGCCTCTGGGATTATGGAGTAAGAGAGAGGATCCTTCAACCTGTGGAGGCGGCAGGACCAGACGGCATCCACGGACACATACTTCAGGCCTGCACTGACCAGCAAGCAGTGGTGGCCCAGTCTTTGATCCCCAGTCTTTGATCCACCATTCACACGTAGTCACGTGCACCTAAGATGATCACCACTGAGATGATCTGATAAAAACAACAGAAGAACTTTAGATTAATTATTTGATAAACTGAGACAATTATGTTTCCTGCCCGCACAGTGCAGAGAGAACACAGTTTCATAGAAAATGAGAGACTGTGTGCAGTGATGGGTTTAGAAAAGGTCTTATCCGCGAGGTCTAGCACCAGAATGCACAGGGGGATGGTTCAGACAGCAGTCAGGGTGGTTTGCAGGGTTTAATTAGTGAAGCAGCAGGGAGGGCCTGCAACCTTCATTGTGTTACCATCAAACACTGGTCTTGTGCTGCTTACATCAAACCTTTCTTTACTTTGTCCCTTAATTTTCTTAATGTAGTTAGTGAGAGATCACAAGGTATGTTCTTTGTGTTGATGGCTGTGATGCATTTAAAAATGTGTCCAACCTGGTTTAAACAGTCAGCCGTGGTGTCAGGGGGATATTGTTCTTCGGTTATTTCACCACTTTAGTCCCGACTGAAATCTCCTGTCTGCTGTTGAAATGAGGATGATGGCCTTTGACTTCATCCCAGGACTTTTCCCCATCAGCATTCACAGTTCTGTTTTTCTGGATAAAACAAGCTTCGAGCATGCTCGTCTCCATCAGGATGAGCTCTAATCACTTTGTTGATCCTCTGACATTTCATTTAGTGCCATCATCAGGTCAACATTTTAATTGTCCACACCATTATTGATGACCAAATACCTGCTAAACTAATGCTAAAAAACAACTGTTATACTGCAATCACTAATCAATGTGTAAGTAGCAAACACAGCACTTCCTCTTGATTGAGTCTGTTGGGTTCACAAGCGCTCTGAGCTTCTTCTTTTATTAATTTATTGCAATGATTACAAATTCATCATTCCAGCAGCTGTTTCTGTAGTACATTTTTTTTATTGATTAAATTAAAATAAAAAAATAAATAACAAGTAAAAAAAAGACAACCCAACAACAACAACACCAACAAAAAACAAACAAACATCTCTCTGAGCTTCTTCAGTCTCATAATCAGTATATGTAATAATAATAAATAAACAAACAATAACAAATAGAATCTAACTGTGCTGAACAGGAGCTCATTCATAAACCAGCTCATTCACCAGGTGCAGACTGTGTAGCTTTGATCAGGCAGCCAGTATGCATTAACTCGAGAACTCATGAACGCAGTCGAAAAACCAACAAGCAACATCATGGAGAATACTTCCATTATTTATACAGTCTCTGAACGTAACGTAACTAATGTGTGTACATTCACACATGGGAGTACTAAACCAAAACCACAGCTGTTTTTCTAAACCGAACCAAGTGTGTAAGAACAGGGACAACAGATGCTAATCAGTTACGAGCTAACACTTTAGCGCTGTTGATGCAAATATAAACAACAGAGTAAAAGTTGCTTTTATGCCTGAAGATAATGAATCTGCGACTGTTTGACAATGTTAACCATGTGTGAGGCAGGCTGTCTTCTTCCACCTGCACTTTGCACTTTGTTGAAGCCACCAGCTCATAATGCCGTGTTCACAGGTCACTTCACTTCTGTGAGACCAGGTTGATCACTGCTGCTGTTTACTTTCCCCAGAAGTAAAATATGCACAAGATCTATATGTCTCCTGTTTTTTCATGTGATTCTCTGTATATTTGTTATGTGTGTGTGTGTGTGTGTGTGTGTGTGTGTGTGTGTATGTGTGTGTGTGTGTGTGTAGCATGAAGCAGCCTCAACTTGATTTCAATCACATAAAGCTGACACTCTCGCCACCTCAGAAGGAGATTCAGGAATATTTGTTTAGTCCTTCAGATCCTCACAGCTAACTTCATATGCTGTAGCTATTCTTTCTGTGCTATACTGTATGTATGTGTGTGTGTGTGTGTGTGTTTTAATGGGTGTGGTGGCTCGTTTGAAGTGTTCGCTTGTTGCGTCTGTGTGTGGTGAGACAGACTGACAGACAGACAGACAGGGAATGGACGGATAGACTGCGACATGCCAAACAACAGGTGTGTCTTTTGAACGCAGCCCGCTGCCATGCGAACGCCCTCTTTACCTTTAGCTCTGCTGATTCTTGTTTTCATCAGCAGAAGAAAAGACTTCTCCTCCTCCGTGAAGCTGACTGTCTTTCATCTGTGGGAGACATAGACAGCCCCTCTCTCTGTGCCTTTATGTCTCTGTGCTGCCTCTCTTCATTCATGCTCTCATTTCTTTACGTAGTTATGACTGGGTCTGCACTATAGCCCTGTTACTCAACATCAGTTATCAGCCCCTGGCACATCGTGGTCAGTGTTCACACCTGCCTGCAGGGGTTTACTGTGATTTTCTTATATTTACATAAAGTGGTTAAAAGTGTTCTGATCATTTAATTCAGGCTTATTCTGGTATTTTTAAACCTGCGCCCTATTTTACACTTTTTATTATCTAAATGACTACTAGACAGTAAAAGTTTTGGAGTTGCTCCAGCAGACTGCTTCAGCCAACAGCTGTGAAACTGGCCGCAATGGCTGCAACATAATCCTTTATTGATGAAAGTTTCAGTTGTTGTTGTTTCAGGCTCAGATTGTTAGTCTAAAGGTTCTTTCCAATAACTTCTCTTCAAGGAACTAAATGGTTCCTGTGGCCCATTGTTGTCTGCGTTTCCACAGCGGCGTAAAGTCCCGGGAAGATTATGCAAATCAGATCAATGACATATGGAGAAGCAGTAAAAGTAACTGCACTACAGCGTCAATCCAGTAGGTGTCGGTAAGGGACCTTTAAACTGGTTTGCCAACCGCCATTCAATCTCATAGAAGAAGAAGGTATCATCCTTCGTGCGACACTACAGTTAGCCTGCTAGCATGGAGTAGATTCAACTTGAGCTGTGTTTGATCGCAAATGGATTGAGCACGAAAGCTCACATCTCCTACTTCCTGTTGGCACACACAACCTCACACAAATCAAATGTGTGTGCTGCCGGAGTAGCCGCTAAAGGTAAACACTCCCCGGCACGTCTGCTCCGTGAGCTATCCGTTTGTTACCTGTAACAGCGGCACCTCGTCCCGGTGCTGGTAAATGCTGTGGCCACATAAACGACTACATGTGGCTCTGGTTCACGGGGCAGATGTGCCGCGGAGTGTTTACGTTTCCAGCACACACACAGCGTGGGGTTGTGTGCCGCTGATTAAACTTAGATTTCAACACCGTTAGAAACGGTTGATGACATACCGTATAAATAACACAACAGCAGCCCACAGGTCTATTTGTGTTTATTTTATAAAGAAACGTGTTGCTCCACCTGAACTATCTATCCAGTTTCATAAGGGTGTCTTTGGTAAAAGGGAGGATTTGTTATGTTAAAGAAAAATAGACTCAAAAGTACTAAATAATAAGAAACATGATTGTTAATAGTTTATATGGACATGAAAACACACTGCATCAATCTGGTATAATTTCCTGTATTTTTTAATAATGAAATAAATATCGCAGAACAAACAAAAACAAATGTATATATTATATATATATTATGTTATATGTATGTCTTTTTTTCCAATATCGTGCAGCCCTAGTGTGTCAAATAAAATGCTGTGAGTACTCAACCAATCAGAAATGATCAGCACTGCAGGCCCCGCCCTGAAAGTTCCTGGACCTTTGGAAAGTACTACCCCCTGAGCAGGGACTTTTCAGGGGGTAAGTCAACTACCCTGGAACTAAGTTTAGATCCTGGTTCCTGCTGTCGAAACGCACAGAGCTCCTCAAAAGGTTCCTAGCTCCTGGGGAAAGTTCCTGCTGACCTTTTTGTTACAGAGGAACCACAAACAGACGTTACATTGCTCTCTTAAAGACACCAGGCTCCACTGACCTTGTGGAGTCTGGGTTTTGCAGGTCGACTGCTGCAGCGATCTGTTAGTTTGTTTGTCATGTTGGATGTTGAGTTGGTTAAAACACATGTAAGTTACACCATATTAGTAGCATGCAGTTGGTCCCATCTGAAGCTTTCAAACGAGACAGATGAAAACTGATAACAGGCCATTCAGTGTTCATCTGACAACTGTCCTCTAACCTGGAAGAAGGTGGCTGTTGCTCGCGTTGCAGTGGATCCTCTGAACACTTCAGTAATAACATTCTGCAAGCATTTATCAGTTTATACATCTGCTCATAGACACTACAGTTCATTATAAAATAAACAAATCTTTTTTAAATACCATAGAAATAAATACTTACACAGTATGTTTATACGTGCTTTAGAGGGAGAGCTGTTGGAGCGGTGGGGCTTTCAAGGAGAAGTTCTGTATTTTTAGCCCTGGGCCTTATTTGTATACATTTGTGTCAAATGACTCATAGGAACAAAAAGTTCAGTCCAGTAGGTAGCTTCCACCGTAGCTGCGGTACAAACTGGGGCAACTGCGCCCAATCAAAATATGTACACTAAAAGTTCTTGTTTTTACCTGTTACTTACTTGATTTTATGAGTAAGTACCTAACATACTTACATGCATCTAATTTCTTTTCCTACAAATGTCACTGTTTCTGGTTACACAAAAGGGTCTTACTCTTTAAAAAATCTTTGTCGGGATCATTTCTGTCATGTTGTCGGACACCTGGAGCAACAATCTGAGCCTGTCAGCGGCAAAAAGTTGTAGTGGACGTACTTTGATCAGGCGCAGTTGCCCCAGTCCGTACCGCGGCTACGGCGGGAGCTACCAACTGGACCAATTCCAAAACGTTTTGTTCCTATGAGTCATTTTGACACAAATGTATACATATAGGGCCAAGGTCTAAAATATAGAACTTCTCTTTTAACATAGTCAGCACTCTGAGCAGCGAGGGGTTGGATGCTCTGGGGACTTGAAGCCTCCTCCCTCAGGTTCCTAAAACAAGTACCTGTGGACTGAGTTACTGTTGGTTTGATCCATTCAGTTTTTTATTTTCATAGTTCCTCTAATTGTGTTTCTTTTTTCGGCTCTTATTTTGTTTCTTCAGTTGTTTTTGATCATGTAAAGTGACTTTGAGTACCATGAAAAGTGCTATACAAATAAAACGTGTTATTATTATTATCAACAGGAAATCATTTTTTTAATCAAAAGATCTCTGCTGAGAAATTGCTTTATATGAGTTGAGATAATTCACCTCTTTTTTCACTGTCTCACTGACAGGGAGAACTGGGCTGAGCCCAGTAAGCACATCCTCTGTGCCCCCCTAGCCTCCGTGCTGCTGCTCTTCAGGCCACACACACTTTACAGGTGAGTCAGAGTGTTTCCACTGGAGCTGCTCGCTCTGCTGAATGTGGACGTCTCCCAGTTTTATGGCTGTGTTCTGGGTGGGATTCCTGCAGACTGACAGACGGAGCAGACTGAGGTTACAGGAGGGCAGCAGGAAGCAGTGTGGGAATGGGTTCAGTCGTACCAAACATTCCTCTAATGCTCTCTTTCTTTTGAGTTACACTTAATGACATATTGACAGACGTCTGGTGGAAAAGGATCTAAATTAGTCATCACTTCACCTTTTTTGTAGAGCTGCCCCCTGAAGTCTGCGACCCAGAGTCCCCTCAGGTTCCATCAGTCTATTCTCTGCTAACTCTTTCATTTTTCAGCTGTGTCATAGTACAGAGATTAGGCAGGAGAAACCGCATGTCAGGCTGTGAGGCTTAAAATAACTCTTCAGTTCTTATCATGCACATGGCTTTTACCAGGAGCAGAGATTACCAGAGAGGACTCCTTCCGTTTACCACAAACAGTAAGAACACTGAATGAATAAGTTTCAGTTTCTCTCTCAGTCTTTGGGGGGTTGGGGGCTGTGATCCAAGCTGCTGCTTACTTTAACTGTAGCTGAAATTTAGCTTAAATCCTTCATCCAGGTAATGATATAGTTAAAACAACAATGCAGTGTCTTAAACAGCCAGAAAGTATTCAGTTGGAAAATGTTTTTACGTCTGTCCGACCACCGGAGCTCAGGGGAAACTTCTAGACTTGAATCGTGCTGCTGATTCACACGGCACGCCTGCATGTTAACCCGCCAGGCTCACGTGCTGCTGCAGCGTCGGAAATCTAGAGAAGAGGAACCTTACCATGAGCTGTGCACGGCAAAAATATACAGTGACATGTGCATAGTAATACAGACATATCAGGAATAATCATAGACTGTATAAATAACGGACATAGTCTCAGTGACATCACCCATTGGTTTCTGAAGAAGCGTTTTAAAGCCCGAATTGCGCCGGCGCTGGGGGTCGCCATATTGGAGATGCCAGAGACCAGCAAAGAGGCGGAGCATGAACAAGCTGAAGACTATGCCTGAGGTCTATGGGCGGGCCACATAAATCAGCCAGATACGGCTAAGAAGCTAGGCTATATGCTCCTGAGCGTAGCTAGCGGTTATTAGCCATAGACTGTATAAATAATGAATAAGCTAGTTTGACTTCGTGTTTCCCACAGAGGAGATTCTGTTTGTGGCAGTTACTGACTGCAGGTGTTTATTTATCAGAGTAGAGAGGTAGCCGCTCGCTGCTCACTCGCCCGGTGAGAGAGCCTCGAGTCGACACGTAACGGGAAACGTAAAATAACCGGTCTCTTCATCACTACGGTCCACTGTAATCTCTCCGGGGAAAAGCCCACAACTCCTGACTCCCATTTACTGGCCGACGATTAAATAAATGTTTGATAAACTCTGAACAGGCTAATAAGCAGCTAAAGCAAGCACAGTATGCCTGCTACTTAGTGCTAAAATATATCAATACAATAACACGAACATTTAACTCACCGAAAAGCTGGAGCTCAGACTTCTTGCACGGACAGATAGTTCCAGAAATCCCAGAGAGAGAAACAGATTATTTGTCCTCAAAAGGCTCCAACAACACAAACAGGTGAAGTTAAGTTCAGCGCCTGTGTGTCTGTGTCGACGTCTAGCAGACAGCCAGCAGGAGCCTCGAGTGGCTGCTCGAGGAACTGCAGTTTTTTGCACTTCTGCATTGGCTTCATTTCTAACACCGGAGCTGCTTGGGAATAATACACCTTTACTACAGTTTCATGGTCAATATCTGTAGAATATACAGTCCCCTCCAAAACTATTGGAACTGTTAAAAAACTTTAACAGACTAGTTAAATTAGCAATTAAAAAAAATTAAATCTCTGTATTAACATTTATGAAATCATATATTTCCTCTTGAAATAAATAAGCTCTTACTTAATATTATACACGTTTGAGAGTTTAATGGAGAGAAAGAAAATGCTTTGTTGATGAGCTTGGCTCCTAGCCAATAAATTCAAGTTTACTTTCACTTTAGCCAATCAAACGATTTAGCCCACCTCCCGTCTGTTCACTGACTGGTCACGTCAGTGAAGGTGAAAAGGCAGAGTGCAAAGCATTGCTGTCGAAGTGGTAGGAAACTAAGCTAAACAATAGAGAAAGTCATTTTAATTGAATGTTATATTTTCATGTGTAAATTCATCTTTTGTTAATGATATAAAATCACACATTGTGGATAAAAAACAAAGAGAACGCCATTTCATTGCAATCCGTGCACTGAAGCCTTTTTCATCGCACTGGTGAGTCGAGTCAACTACTAGCATGTAACTAATTAGCTTTCAAAATGTCCGCTAGCCGCGAAGTTAACGTTTGCTATGTTAAACTCCATAGACTTATGCTAAAGACATTAGCGTCTTGAAAGCCGGATCTTAAATGGATTTAAGAGGTACTACTGATGAGCGGACATGTTCTGCCACATTGTGTGTAGTAAAGAGGCTGTCCACTAGAGGTCGACAGATTGATCGTTTTGGCCGATTAATCGGCCCCCGATAGGACTTATTAAAAACTATCCTTATCGTCGGATCTGGGCTCCGAACGTGGCCGATGGCTGTACAGCCTCGGGCGGGGACGTACATCGGGCGCATACGTGACATACGGCGTCTGGGATAATTAATTAAAGTTAACTTTTTAACACAGCTTTATTCACAAATTATGATCGTGATAAGGTTGTTGTTTATAGTATTGCATTATTAATGAATTCGACTATCGATAACTTACTCACTGCTTTTCTGCCGAGCTCATGCTGCTGTCTCTGTTTAGCTAGCGAGCTCGCTACAATTTGGCTAGCAGTGAGTGCAAGCATAGCACAACTAATGGGATCATATCTGATCATTTGAGGGGCACTTCTGCTGAAAATATAAGTTTGCGTGTGCAACTCCCGAGGATACTCTGAATATATATATATATACTCTGTATATATACATTATCTATTTGATAGCCTATTTAGTTAATAGCTGTATTGAATAGATTGACATGTTTCTTGTTTCTTACATTAGATGGCAGCTGGAGGAAACACAGTCCCTCTATGGGACTATCTGCTGAGGAAAGGATGTGGGCACAACAAATTGAGTTAGACGTTCATTTGCAGATTATATTTTCTTTACTGCTTATTTTATTTATGTAGGTATTCATTACTCTTTGAGATTCATGTTCTGTTCCAGATTTATGTTTTTATTTTGTTATTTATTTGACATAGACTTTCAGTTCAACAGTTATGTGTAAGGATGTGTAATACAGATAAAGATTGTTCCCCGTGGGGTAGGGAGATATCAGCCGATTAATCGTCTATCGGCTTTTCCTGCTACAAACTATTGTTATTATATCAGCCTTTAAAAATCCACTATCGGTCGACCTCTACTGTCCACATGCTAATTAGCTTTCAAAATGTCTGCTAGCCGCGAAGCTAATGTTCGCTTTGTTAAACTCCATAGACTTATGCTAAAGACATTAGCGTCTTGAAAGCTGGTTCTTTAATGGACTTAAAAAGTAATACTGCTGAGCAGACATGTTCTGCCATGTTGAGTGTATTAAAGAAACTGTTCTTATTTCTTCTCTATTTCTTTTACTGATTCACTTTATGCACTATTTATGTTTAATTGCTGCAGCTTAGCTGTTGGCTGTGATGAAGTTTGCTAAGTGAATTCCACTGTTAGCACTGGTAATTTTGTGGTTTACAAGAGATGAAGCACAGTTTAAAGGTGCACCAGTGCCTACATTTATGATGTTATTTTTATTGTTATATTACTCACCTTATCTGTAATTGAGTGTTTACTAAAAGTATGTGCTCTCTGAAGTAATTATTTTGGTACATTATAAATGAAACTGTGATTGTGAAATCACAGTGAACTTTCTATGTTGTACAACAAACATGTGTGAACTTGAGCATTAAGTTGATTTCCTAAGCTTTACTCTATGATCAGGAATGCTCATAGAATAAGCGTAAAGGTAATTTTATCTTGACCTCATTCTTAGGTCAGGTTTTTTTGAGTTGGAGTCCTCTTGAGGCAGTCCGGGAGATTTTAGAGCCATCAGGGAAGACTTGAGATTCCAGAGAAACCCTTTTCCAGTACTGGATGGCGAGCCCAGCCCACGAGATACAGAACCTGAGGCCTGCAGCAAGAAGGCTGTGAACTTAACTTCTGCGTCAAGGGCGGTAGGATTGAACTGGAGACAGAGACTTATACCTTTCTTCATACTGGTCCCCCAGAGGGGTTGGAGTGAGAACCGACTCATACAAAGACTTATAAAGAAATACCCGCTGCTGCTCTGTGTCTGCTGAAGATGTAATATGTTCACAATATCAAGGCACCGAGCTCCAGCAGTGGGGCTAAAATCCATACAGCATCCTTTAGTGATAAAGTTTATGCCAATATTGTATCATGACAGGGGCGCCAAGTACTAATCTTAATTATATAAATATATACCGTCATGTAGCAGGTACAAGGTACCTGTCATGTTTCTGTGAGGTCAGTAACAGAATGCTGAATGTGCTGCATAACTTGTGGTCACATTGTTAAAACTACCTGTAGTGCAGCTGTCAACGCAGGTGTGTATTCAGCTGAGTGCACTGTATAGATTTGAACTTGTTCAGTTTGTCATGAATAAAGGTTTCCTGAGGTGAGATGGACAGACTGAAAACTTAAATTAATAATTAAGCCAGCAGTTTACAAAGTTTTCCTCTGGGGCATCATTTCAGTTGTAAACAGGTATAAAAAAAGCAATATGTTGACATTTCTGTCATCAGCGTACTGCAAAATGTTTAAAACCATAATAATATTGTGTTGTGACTAAAGCATGGGGTTAATATATCATCATCATCATCATATCACCTGTATTCTGCTGAGATCTGCAGGGTCTTATACCTGGAAAGGTCTTTTAAATGACTCCAATGAGCAAAGAGAAGCTGTGATATTGATTCATGTTACATGTTGGTGTTTCTGGGGTGGGGGTGGGGACGTGTCGCGGCTGTGACACTGTGCGAGGGTTCAAAGATGTTCCACCTGCAGCAAAGTTCAAAGCTCTCCACCTGCCGCTGATCCCACTGTAAGAAATGTGAAGGCCGGGCCTGATGCCAAACCACAGGCGGGCGTGGAGCTGCAGCAGATGGATGTGTGTGTTCGGGGCTGAAGGGGCTTTGATGGTTAAGCTATACTGTGGACACGCACACACACACACACACACACATCTTGGTCCTCTGCTTTTCTTGGTAAAGAAATCAGGATAACTATAAACCATCAGTGTTGCCTCTGGTTACTGACGCCAGATAATTTCTGCTTATTCATGTCGATTAAAATCAACCTGCAAATATTCACGCTTCAGATACGCTTTAAGAAAACAAACACTGTCACTGTTCATAACATCATCCAGAGGCTCACACAGCTTGGTGACTCTCTCCTGCTGCTTCCAGCTCCTTGAGGCTGACCAGCGCCCAGTGTGATGAGCTGTAAGCTGGGATCAGTACCGGGATTTCTCTGATGGACACCAATCTACCGGCAACCTCTTGCAGTTACATGTCTGCTGTAATCTGGCCTGTCAAAGCTGTGTGAACCAGAAATCAACAAATGTGACTGAATTACAAAAAACAGGTCGAAAGGTTCCCAGAAAAAAACTACATCATGATGCAGATTCACGATGCACACTCAGGATGTCAAGAGCATTTTTCTGATGCTGCGTCACGCAAAAGAATCTTTATTCCTGAACTTTATTTCAGCTGTTTGTGTTGGAGTCTTATGAAGCTGTCGGCTCCTCTCATGTTCTTTTCAACAGCCTCTAACATTCAGACTTTCAGTGCATCACGGTTGCCATGTTTGGCTCTTACATCCTGTAATGTCAAAGCAAAATCAATGTTGTTGGTGCAGAGGGCTCATAACCAGCTTTTGATGATCTTTTGGGGAATAACCCTTTAACTCAATTTGACAACAGGGTCTGATTCATTCACTGATACATGTTTGGGTTGCATTAATGATAAGTGATCACAAAGGGATTGAAGAGATCACAAGTGTTTATCTCTTTACCTCCGTAGGTGTGTGTGTGTGTGTGTGTGTGTGTGTGTGTGTGTGTGGGCGTGTGTGTGTGGCCCAGTCTTCCTGCAGCATTGACTCAGTGGCTCTCTTGTTCTCCTCTAATTGATCAGCAGATGGCATTGACAAATGATGAATAGGTTAGACATGGTACACCCCTCACACTCTAAACACACACCGACACACACACACACACACACACACACACACACACACACAGCGGCGCCCCTCTTGGTGTCATCACTCTTGTCCTACAAGACTCCCAACACCCCAGTGGCATGGGAGAGTGAGCGCATCAAACCACAGAAGAAGAGCCGTCCTCGCTTCACTGAGACAGAGAGACTGCACAAAGACATGAGAGAGAGAGTGAGCGAGAGAGAGGAAGAGAAAGAGAGGAAGAGAAGATTCCTTACATAGCTTCACATTTGTATGCTCGGCTGCCGTCACAGGAACGAAGGTATCCCCACGTATCCATCCCTCCCTGCCTTTCATGTGGCATTCAAAGGCTGCTCTTTCCTCTTTGGGCCTATTGAGATGCCACCACCTGTAACTGGATGCAACGTTTTCTCTCCTTTGTCCTCCCCCCCCCCCCCCCTCGCTCACACACACACACACACACACACTGTGGGATAACGTGAGTAAATGAAACAGGGAGTTCTCGTCTCCCTGTGACACGGAACACTGCAGGCTGATCTCCCTCAGTGTGTTTATTGAAGCTCCTGTGAGGAGTTTTTCACTGGTTATGAAACAGACTGAGATTCATTCAGATGACTCTATATGAGCTACAAAAGCAAACCAGACCGTGAGGGACAACAGTGATTATTTCTAGATATTTATTTTTAATGTCTGAAACTGCCGGCTGGGGGGGGCGGGGGGGGGGGGGGGGTAGGTGTCAGACGAAGCGATTAACTGCAGGCTGCCTCTGTTAACATTATCCAGGGCTGACATTTAAAGTGAGGGATACATGTGACAAACAAACAACATTAAAGTATGTACAGGACAAAATCAGCAAAGAGATCAGAGCTACGGCTTTGTCCACAGGGGGTGCCAAAATCAACACAAACTGAAAGTTCCTCACAGGAGCTTTAAAGTGCTTGTTATGACATTATATCACACATATCATGAACCAATCAGAAGCCATATACAGCAATATTAGACGCTCAGAGCAACACCTCCTCGAGGAAAGAACGGTAAGGTCCTCTTGGGTTTGAGGCCTGTGTGAAACCAAATGTAAACATTGAGTTATTTTTTTGAATCACACCATGATGTGTTTCTTAACTCGTTTCTGTGTTGAAGGCTAAAAGAAAGAAGAAAACAGGTCAAAAAGTTCCTTAAACACCTGAGCCCACCGTGACTGTGGTGTGTCTTTCAGTAGGTGAACAGGTTGGCCATGCCAATCTTTCATATGCCTCCTGTATACATAAAGCAGTTGTCATGTTTTTGAAAGAAGAGCGCTTTGTTCATCAGTTCCGAGTGGTGTTTTCATGTCCTGCTGCCAGGTTCTCCTTTAGTGGCGCCCTCTACGAGAGTTAAGGTTTCCGGTGTCCCGCCGTTTACCCCCAATGAACTGTTGGAACAAGAACTTTGCTGTTTTGCAGCTCATTTAAGATTGTGAGCCTCAGATGCAAAGACCCGAAACTAAAGCGTGCTCAGTTATTTTGTAGGCAGGTTTTCATGCTCTTAGACTCTCCGACACGAGAGTTGGACGTGTTGTTTAAAGTAAAACATGGTAATGGTCATTATATGGTCTATACCAATTCGGGAAACATGAAATGTTTTGAGTGTGGTGATGTGGGGTGACTTGCGTGTCCACATCAGCAGATGACGCGGCTGTGTCAACAAGCTCTACGCAGGCAGAACTGACTGAAGCCGGTGATGGTGCAGTGGTTACCGATGAGACTCCCTCAGTGAATTGTCCGCTCAACAGTGAAGGACATGATATGGATTATAGAAGTGATGATCTAACTGATTTGTATAGAGTGCTGGTACATTCCCTGGAACAAGTGAATGACTTTTTGGACTTTTGGGAAAGCTGTGAAAATAACAGATGACTTACCTGATACGCAAACGTTTATCAGAATTGCTTGTGCTTTGCAAAAGCTCGTTGAGATTGATCTACTGGATGTTTCAGAAAAACACAACAGCTCGTTAATAGACATGATGATGCATCACATGGTTTTCTGACCTTTTTTAATTCTCTATTTACTCTTTCTAGTCTGATGGGGCCTCAGGGTAGACTCTTTGAATATGAATAGAGGGACAGAGAGACGTAAGGGGACATAAGAGAGACCCACGTGACAGTGATAATGAAATAGATTGGGGTTTATTTTGGAAAGGTTTTTTCTAAATCATGGCATTAATGTAAAACCCAGTATGTTATCATGGGCAGAGACTGGAATTGTACAACTGATTTCACTGGATAGGACGAGTGAGGAGCCACATTCACCGTCATCTATTAATCACAACAAGACATTGACTCAGTCCGATTAAGTGGATGCCTGGAGAATGAAACATCCAGCAGATAGACGGTACACATGGGTCAGGGTAGTGGATAACAGGGTCAGAGCAGCTAGATTAGACCAGTTGTATATTTCAGTTCATTTTCAGAGTTGTATCGGTCCAATGGGGTTCAGTCATCGCCATCTTACTACTTTGGATCTCTCCCTCTCGTCAGGTACAAAAGTTAAGAACCACTGGCACTTCAATACTAAGTGACTTCAAGACATCCTTTTTGTCAGAACTGAACATTGTTTTGGACCGCCTGGAAACAAAAGAAGAGGCACTTTGAATCTTTGAGCATGTGGTGGGATGTTTTTCAGTTCGGAGAAGAAAAACACAGTGAAAGCAAATGTCCTGTCTGAAGAATCCAGATGGTAGAGTTACGACAGACCCCGGCGAGATGAGGACACATGCCATTTTCATACTACACTCTTTGTTGAAGAGCATTGTGGTGAACAGTATCAGCTGCTGGAAGGACTCTCTCAGCTCAGACCCAGGGAGAAAGACGACCTGCACAAGGGCCTCACCTTTGAGGAGATGTTGGTCAATTAGCAGCTGGTCGTGCACCTGGGATAGATGGACTGCCTTTATAAGGGGTTGTGAGATTGTCTGGGAGAGGTTTTCTATATAGTGGTGATGGAATATTTTAAAGAGGGCTGAATACCATCTTCATCTGTCACTAGGTGCCCCTACTCAGGACTCTGAATCTGTCCTAAGATGGGTCAGTTTGCTTCTATCGTTGTTTTCTTGATGCAGATGATGTAAATATTTACATCATGAATCAGGGAGATGTAGAAGCAGTTGGTGATTGTCTTTGTTATATGAAAGGGCCTTCATATAACAGCTTAAGTATACTGGGGTAAGTATGAAGCCCTACAAGTAGTTCTTTGGAGAGAGCTGGCAGCCCCCAGTCTGCCTGGAGGTTTACAATGGGGACAGCATGGCATGAAGGTTTTAGGAATACTCTGAGGCACAGCTGAGTATGAGAAAAAAGAACTTTAGTGGAGATGGTTTTTGCTAAGCAGAAATTGCTCGATCGACTAGGGATGTGGACCTTTGTTTTTCAATGACCTTTCAATGACCTGTATCTGAGCTAAGGTTTGGTACTGTTGCTCTTTGACAGGGATGAGAGCATCGAGGTGGACTGAGGTGTTTGGCCCAGATTCTTCCCTGAAAGGCTGCTGGATGTCGCTACAGAAGCTCCATAGAAAAACGGACAGCTGACCCCCAGTGGAGGATACTTCATGCGGCTATGGCCACTCACAGACATGTAGCACACCTGAACCGCAGTGTTGAGGAGGGATGTTCTTTTTGCTCACAGTTAGAAACACTGTCACCTTTATTTCTTCAGTGTTCAGGTTAGTGTGTGTTTTTTTGTTAAAGGGTGTTTTTAGGATTCAGTGAGTGTTTTCCCCCTGAACTGTTGATTTTTGGTCCCAAGTGATCTGCAATGAAATAAAATGTACATACACTAATTAATGTTACGACCGTAACGGCTCAGCTTGCAATCTGGATCTCTCAGAAGTATAAGATGAAGGGGGCTGGATATATATACGTTGATCCAGCGCAGGCGCTGACAGGGCAGGGGCTGATGAGATGAGCTAATCAATGTATTGTTGGAACTAGTTCAATAAAGGGATTTTTTTTAATTCTTAATTCTCTCTCTCTCTCTCTCTCTCTCTATCTCTCTCTCTCTCTCTCTCTCTCTGACCACCTAGGGCCTCTCTCTCAGGCCCTGTGGGCTGAATGTTAGTAATGAGGTGGCAAATTACTGTCTTAAAGTTTGATGGAGAGGAACCCCGCTGACATCCTGACACACACACACACACACACACACACACACACACACACACAGGTCCCCCTCGGAGCTGTCCTCGACCCCCTGCTAACTGTAAAACAACAATGTTCCAAACTCTTTATTGATGAGACAGCAGCGGTTTTCACTGAGCTGCTATTTCCCTCCAGCCGTTTGAAGAATTGTTCTTCTCTGTTTTCACACGACAACTGATTGACATCAGTGCAGCAGGAGAAACCTGCATTTAAAGCCCAGAAGAAGAAGAAAGGGAGGACATCAGGAGGAGGAGGCGTTAATCGATGAGTTTCAGTTGCTTTTGTTCAGACACACAGCGAGGACATGAAGCCATACATGATGCAATAACAGCACAGAGTGTGTCGGTCCACTGATACTGTGATTGTACAGGCTTATTAGAGAATAAGCCACAGGCTATAGTAACATGCGTTTAATGACAGCTGCTGAAGAATCAAGAAACAAACACAGGTTCTGTACCTCACAGAAGCAGCTTGTCGACTGCTGCCTGACTGCTGAGCTTTCTATTACTTTGTTTGGTCAGATCAACACTATGAAACGCACAATATAAACAAGCTAATCAAGCAGAGGAAGAGCAGTAACTCTGTTTTTGTTAATGAAGTGTGGTGGTTTCGTACAAAGCGGTGTAGCAGCTGTTTCTTCCTCTTTAAATAACAGGTCTATGTTTGAACCTGTCAGAGGCAAAAACAACAACAACATACGTTTATTCTTCTCATATGTGTCTGGAACTCATGCCATATATATTCTGCATAAAAGCAGATGACGTCAGGTGTAAATGCACCACATGTGATATGCTGATGTGGATCAGATCCCCCACATGTAAATGCAGTCTTAACAGTGAGACCACATCTCTATGTAAAAGTATAATCTGCCCTCCATGTTTAAAGGAAATCTTCTCTTAAGAAACTTCAGACAAGCGCGACTATATCTGTGTTTCAGGATGTAAAACAAGAAACTTTACAAATACATGGATACATTATACAATACATTATTTGTTCCCTGAAGAAGCCTTGACCTCCCAGTGAGCATTCTCATGGGAAAACTAACACCTCACCTCTTCTTTCCTCCCTCTCTCCCTTCTTCTCCCCCTCTTCCTTCTTCTTCAATAAAGAGGAGAAGGCTGAGGGGCCGTAACGGTGCGGGGCAGGGCTGTTTGATCCCCGTGCCGTGCTATCTTCAGTTTTCTCCTTTCAGCCTGTATGGACGGGGATCAGTGGAGTGGACCGCCCGTCTGCCCAAAGGGACAAAAGTCCCCCTGCTAATTGCTGCCACATCAAATGAAAAGGGACATCCCAAAGAGGACTCAGACTGATGGAGAGGGGCAGACTGTTATTCTCCGTCTCACATCAGCTCATCAGCTCTGCTTGTTTCTCAGAGCGGTGCTGAATATGCAGCACTTTAGTATTAAGGCCAATATCATCACATGTGTCATGCATGAGCATTTTTCATGCATCCAACATTTCTGTACATAAAGTAATAATACAGAGTCAGGAGAACTGTTCAGTGTTCTCTGGTCTGAACCAACAATGAACCATAAATCGATTTAACAATCAGTAGGTTGAAGTTGTTCATCTCTTCATTTTTCCAGCCGAATGTTGAACCCTTGCTGCTCCAGCTTGTTCAGTGTTTTCAGGGTTTCCAGCCACTGAGTGACGAGTCTCTGGGTTTTGGACTTTTGGTTGATGAGCTTTTATAGGCTAAAAGATGAATCCAAAAAATGTTCAGCAGATAAATCAGTCATGAAAATAACCGTTAGCTTCAGCCCTAAGCAACATTTCATTTTGTAAACAGAAGGAACCAACTTCCTGACTGTCTGAATGAATCATATTGTTTTCTCAACAGTTGTCAAATGACTTAAAGGAATTATAAAGAGGAGCACAAAGTCTTTAAGTGTGTTGTTTTGGCCTCACAGCCCACAAACCTGGATTCAGTGAAAGTATCACTGAATCAATCACTTTGTTTGAATCATGTTAGTTTGATCAAGCTCTCTAGGTTGTTTTGTATTCGTGTTGAGACAACAGAAGGATTGATATGAAGTATGTCTTTAATGTAAGCGACCCCACAATATAATGAGGTAAATGTAGAGGTGGAAGCAGCTATCGTTACTTCAGTCAAAGTTCACTGCAACACGTTTCTCCTACTTTAGCGAGCCTCGGTGTGCCGCTGTGCTCTGACTGTATCGCCACAACAGTCAGCAGATCTACAAGGAAACATTTTATCTCACACTTTGTGTTTCAGTCTGCGGCCTCAGAGTGTTGAACGCAGCTTATTTTGGGCAGGATTAACGGTTTAATGAAGTCCTGATAATCACGTCTCCATGTGAGCAGCTTCAGTGCCGGCTCCATGTTTGTCTTTTGTTTTATTTCTCTTCAAAGATGAGTTTTTGGAAAAGCTCTGAGAGACATTCCCAGATTAGTTCTGCCCGTGCGACTGCCTGCTATGTTATTGGGAATCAGACAGTAGCTGACTGACTGCCTGTGTGACTGGCTGCCCCCTTATTGTCCTTCAGCAACCAGGAAGATCAGTGGACCAGGACCCCGCAACAAAAGGCTGGAGCCAGCGCTCGGTGTGTGTTTGTGTGTGTCTGTATGTGTGCAGCTGTCACGGCCCAGTGATATAAGTGTCTCGGGGCCCCGGCCGGGTCCCTGCACCGTGCGGGGACAGAGGGAGAGAAAAAGCTGTCACTTCAGAGGAGCTTTTCAAAGCCTGCATCACTTTAGAGCAAACAGCCTGAAAGTCACAGTCCATATAGTCCTCCAAGCTCGCTGCTCTTCTTCTGCATCAAATGATTTGTTTCTGAAGCCCCCCCACCCCAACATCTCCCTCTCTCCCACACTGCTCTCCTTTTCTCAGCTCATGCATTCCTGTTTTCCAATGGTGTTGTCTTTGTGTCACAGCGAGGCTTTGTCAGGCCGCAGAGCAGTTTCAAAGTGTTTATTGATGTGCACTCTCCACATGATGTGGGATCTCGTCGTCAGGGGTCACAACCTGTTTCTGTTCCGGTGTGGCCGCAGCGAGGCTCACATCTTGATCCGTGCCGGCGGGTCACGCTCGGCCTTTGAAAGCAACAAGGCAAACAGATCTTTTGCATGTCGGCTCATCCATCAAACACACCTTTAGACTGTATCGGCCAAGCATGCAGCGCTGTCACTCACCGTGAGTGAGCTGTCGGCAGCAGGAAGCAGGGTCACCGGAGGAGCTGCTGTAAATCAGTTAGAGCACCGTTCCCTACGAGTGTCCCACTTTGAGTCTTTGGCCGAAATGTGATCACCAGGTCGGAAATTCAAACATCAACACCTGTCAAAGTGGCCACGATGTCGCCTTAAATGAATAAAGAAAAGTTTGGAACCACTGATCTACTGTGAGCAATTTCCATTTCCAATCTCAGCTTCAGACCATGAACCATTAGAGATGTAAGCCGTCCATCGTGAAGACTCCTCCATAAAAACATTATTCAACGTGATTTCAACCTGTGGCTGAGCCTTAGCTCCTGCGTCACGAGTGTTGTGTGCGTGTGTGTGTGTGTGTTGTGCATTCTCTTCACTTTCCAGGAGAGCTCACCTGACTGTAACTTCACACAGAGATGAGTCTGTGTTTGTTTGTGATCATCCATTTATGAAGAAAAACTTCTCTGCTGGAACGGCTGCAACCGTCACCAGACTGATTTTCTGATTTTCAAGTGACTTTAACCTGAATGAAGAAACTATGAAAACATGTACAGCTAAAAATATATTGACACTAAGACAGTCAGAAAGGGTTAAAACATGCAGTGTGATGTTTGGCTCTTGAAAGGTGACATTGCTGCTGACACTGAAAGGGTTAATCACTCTGCTGTGTAACGTTTGTTTGAGATGTTCAGGATTTGGGTGGAACAAAGGACATCACAGCTCCTGATCAGCTGCTGAACCTGAAGGCAGGAAGATGCTAAACAGAAAAGATCCACATGGACAGGGCAGCCGGTGTTTAACGCCAGCACCTTCACCTTGATGACTCCTCAGAGATGTTCTTGCTCTCTGTGCCATCAGATCGGAGCGGATGTTTTGTTTTTGCGTTTCTCCCACCGTGTTCACTTTGATGTTTGAACACCTCGACTTCAGCAGAGCCTTCAGGAGGAGAGCTTACACAGTTATGAGCTGCTCGTCTCGTCGTTATCCAATCCATTATCCAAGTACAACCAGTATGTCCCATCAGACACATTAGGCGCACAAACGTAGCGGAGCTAACAGGGAGCAACGAGAAAGAACTAAATGACATGAGGTCTGTTACCATCAGAGCCCGCACCACTGAGCCCCCTCTATCTTACACTGTAAACACAGTATCAAAGAAGTGGCAACAATGTTGACTACTAGTGGATAAATGGAAATATTTTTAGCTATGATGGTTGTTGTGCTGGTCAATAAATAACTACATTTTCAACTGTCTAAAGGACACTGTCATTTTATTTTCATAACTCATAATAGAAATAATCTAGAACAAAAGCTGGTGAGAGTATTTCTAATGCAAAATGAAAGGAAACATTAGAAGTTAGACACAGAAGTGACACAGCGTGAGTTTCACACAATGACTGTATATATAGATGGACAGCGTGTCTCCATCTGCTCCCATTGTACGACAGTGATGGCGTGATAGGAAGTCATTTGGAACCAGAGTCTGCGCTGTAGAGATTGGTGGGTGACGCCGCCGTAGCCACTTATTCTAACCCAAACACACACTTAACGTACCGAAAAACAGCAAGGATCTCGCACGCCGGCGTGTTTAACAGCAGAACAGCTTCCTGTGTTGGTCTGAGGTTAACGTTCACAGGTATGGAAACTTCAATGAATTGAATTTGTCAACAGAGCTGTCAATCATCATTTTGACAGCATCAAATAACTAATTAAAAATAAACTTGTCAGAAAAATTAACACCTGGACGTAAATCAGCATAATAATAACTAGCTATAATGACAGAATCCATGTCTGAGAAAAATGTATTTGACGTGTATTTTGATTTTTGACTCATGTCCCATCTGTTAACATGGAGGAGGCGGGCTTTATGACCTATACTGCAGCCAGTCAGCAGGGGGCGACAGAGAGGGTTTGGCTTCACTTTTAGGGAGCTGTCATGTCTGCCATCTTTTTATACAGTCTATGGTTTCACATCATGGAACACATAGTCAAAGCAGCTACACTTGCTTCATGTCTGCTGGACGTTTAAACGAGTGCTGCTGAAACATTTGGTCCACTGCCCCCCACCTGCCAATCAATATTGAATAAATATGTGTTTCTTCAGCTGTAAGGTTTCATTAAATCAGTAGTTTATGGCTGCACAAACTATTACTTTGAAGTAGCCCTAATTTATTTAGGTGTGATCAGGCCAAAAACAAGAACAATTCTGTACAAAGTCAAAGACAGAAATGGAATCCACAAATGACACAAATACCAAATCTCTTTCTTTTAACTCAAGCAAGAATTTCAAGAGACGCTGAGTTTTCTTGACATCCTGAGGCTGCATCAGAAACGGTCCATCTGAACTCATTCATAGCGCTGTAGTTAAAAGATTTCAGCCCATGTGGGACCTGATAGATACAGTGAAACTGCCACTCAGCAGAGACAGATGGACAGGCGCTCCACAGCTGAAACACAACGCCGGTAGTTGGTGTCTATCAGAGAAATCCTGGTACTGATCCGAGCTAACAGCTCATCACACTGTAAACAGTAAATTTAATCCAGGTTTTTTTTTTTCAACATATTTGGCCGGATGAATATTCACCAGTTTTATTCAAATAATACAAATAAATCAAAAACAACTTCTTCGTGCTTTTGGTCTGAACACAGCCTTAGTTGTAAAAACAGGAGAAGTTCTGACCCTGAAAGAGAAACAACAACAACAACTGAAAAAAAACAATGAAATAAAACGGGAAAGATGGGAGGGATGGAGGTGAGGTTCTGGGGTTCCCCATGGCTCACAGTTGGAGCCACTCCTCTTCCCTCTCCTTACACCACTTACCTCTGTCATCATGTCCCTCAACTTCAACAGACATTCAACACCTTTGTAACATCAAGCCTAATGTTAAAGTAACAATGCCCTTGCACCTCTGTTGATCCTGATGGTCCTTCTGACCTCAAACTTGTTTCCTTTTCTCAACAGTTGCATGCATTTTGCAGTGAAAGTACACACTTCACACACAGATTTGTGTACAAAAACAACTAGAGCTCAAGAAGACTTCCTGTTCTTGCATGAGCAGACACTGGGGACCACCAGACTCTGTTCCTTCTTAAAGCTTTAATCTGCGACTCCCTCTTATCTGCCCCCCTAAAACTGTCTCATTTACCTCCTGTAACTCTGCCACCCTGTATTTTCCCATGGCTCTTTTTATATTCCTGTGCTCTGCTCCTGTCAAAGTTACAGCCAGGATGTTGCCAGTTTTAAATAGTGTTTAATTCTGCAAACCTCTTTATGTTAAATTACATCATATTTAACATTCCCTGTTTGTGCAATATCTGGCCATGAAAACCTCCGTCTGTCTGAGGTTAGGAGGGGGTCAGAGTTGTAGGCAAGTAAAACAAGTTAGGGACCAATCATGGTTACACTTAATAAGAAGGTGAATGTTAATTACAAGATGAACGCTGGTCTGCTGCATGAACAGTCCCCCATCCTCCACACCCTCACATCCCACCTCTCTACTTCCTGTTTCAGCATGGAGGATCTGTCCACAGAGGAATGAGGTCATAATGGATCAACAAAACATCACACTTTAATGAGGGGATACTGTTGTTCACTTCCTGTTTAACTGGCACCACAGCTGTCTCAGCCTTAAAGGGTAATTATTGCTTTTTGTTCGATGTTGTCAGACTCCTAAGCACCTTTCACACATGAACTCCTGACAATTTATGGACCATTTCCAAACGTCCAGGTCCTCACATTTTTCAGACTTGCCCTTTCACGCATGTCCCACGCAGCGGGAGATTATCAGCATCAGAAGCAATTCAAACTACCATTGGTATAGGACGCCTCGGTAGAGCAAGCATAAGGAGCATGAGGAGGAGGTTCAAGTAATGGTGTTTCTGGGTAAAATCACTACAACATGTATACAAACTTTTCCAAACGTAATAGTAAGATTTTCGTGCTTTATGACGTGAACTCTTCATCTTTAAATACCAATGCACTCACGCTCCTGCAAACACAGAGAAAAGGTCAGTCACTGACTGTAAAGTAAACGTAGTTTAGAAGTCTGTTTCTCCTCTGCTGCTCGTTACACCTGACTGTCTTCATCAGCTCTTATTGTCATCTCATCAGGACGACGATCTAATGAGGGTCAGTCTCTCATTACCGCCCATCTCGGCTCTGCCCAGTGTGACCTCTGACCTCTGCCTCCATGCTCTCTCCTCTTCTTTTAGCCTCATGGTCAGACCGAACAGAAAACATGGGGGCAGAGCTGCGAGAGAGAGTTGATACAAGACGTGTGACATCAGGTTGCAATGGATGAAGCACATTCCTAAAAGGTTTGGACTCAGCGAACTAAAAAAGGATTTGATATTTGCTCCTCCTTTTTCACATCTGCAGCTGAAAACTGTGACAAACATATTTAATGATCGAACTGACAAACTCTGTCTTCTAATTTTACAAAGTGTCCCATTTTAGGGTTGTATTAAATGTTAATGTTCATACTCTATCCAACTACCGGGAGTGAAATTCAGCCTCATATTTGTGTGTAGTGAAGGGGGTCGGGGGGGAATGGCAGTGGGGGTCACAGGAAGGGTGGAGGTGAGGATTAGGGGGCAACAATGAGTTAAATGTTCCCCCTCCAGACCAGGCAGAGGCCGAAGCATCCCCCAGTGTCCATAATTTGTCTGGAATAATTGAGTGTGGCTCAGGCCGGCTCTCTGCTGGCTGGAGGTGAAGGGGCTCTCCACACAGAGTGGAGGACCCTCGCTGTCAGACAGGAATCTGAAGAGACCTCCCAGGAAACCCTCAGCGGTGAGACCCTGCCGCTCCGCTCCTTCACAACCCTCAGAGGGAGGAGGCGAGATAGTGAACGTGTTCCCGTCTGACATGTGGTGACACGGGCACGACTACACTGACAGCCCTGCTGCCATGTGATGATGTCTTATCAACATGTCAGAGCTCTGAAATAGATTTTAAATGTGTTCATTTACTTTTATAACATCGACGTACAACAGCTGGACAAAAACTAAAAGTCTCATCTAATCCTCGGGTGATGTTGGACATAGGTGCAGCAGCTTGTCAAGGATGGTTCTGCAGACTGCTGAACATTCAGGACGTCCTACATGGGACTGATGGTGCTCGCCTGAGTGTTAATTCAAATCATGCACTGCCATCTAGTGGAGAAATGTTTAATAGCGGAGGCATCACTGCATGTGGAGCCTGTCCACAGTTTCAGCTGCAGTTTACCTCCAGTCACAGCTTTTATGTGACATTGTAGCTAAAAATCTTCCATAAACTTTCAGGCACAGACAAATGGCAAAGAAAGGCATCAGACAATTCAAAACAATGACGAATGGAAACCACAATGAAACAACCATAAAAAGCAGAATTAAGTCAATCAGGTGTCGGCCGGGACGCCGATGAAGAACCAGATGGGGAATCCTCCTGTTGACACGGAACAGGATCTTGACCAGACGGAACCTCTGGCTGGGCCAGAACAGGATCTGAGCCTGAGGAGACCTCTCGAGCAGGAACTGGACCCGACGAGACCTCTCAACCTGGATCTGGACCCGAGGAGACCTCTCGAACTCAAACAGGAGGCTGGAACAGAGGGACAGGAGCAGGAACCAACTGTAACCGGGGAGCAGGAGTTGGCCAGGGAGCCGACTGGAGCCAGGGAGCAGGGCCTCCAATCGTAACACAAGGGCAAGAGTCATTGGGGAGTTAGGTAGTGAAGGCTCTGGGGCTCTCGGCAGGGGAGACGGGCGAGGAAGACGGGAGCCATAATGGCCGTGTCTTTTCCTTGAGCATCCACAGGTGCCAGTAAAAATGGCCAAGTGAATAACAGTCCAAGGAGACAGCTTGGCTTCAAAATGGCTCCATGCATCTCGAAAAATGTCCTGGTAGAATTTGATTTTCTGTTATTCGTTCTGTCATGGTTCAAGTTTGAAACAAAAAGGTAAGTTGAGGACCCAGGTGCAGACTGGTGCAGAAGTAATTTATTAAATAACCAAAAAAGACAAAAAGGAAAAACGCTTACTCAGAAATAGTCCATGAAAAACTCCAGCTTGAGTATCTCAGGATTGTGACAGTGGAACTCTAAACAATGAAACACAAATGAATAACAGAACTAAACAAGACAATATCAAGACAAGAACACAGAATACAATACAAAACTACACAACAGAACTCATGACATCCTGCTTTATGTAAATACAGGTATGAATGAACATGAAGCCTCAGAATCGTGCTGCTTACAGTTTTTATTCTGCACAGGGAGATAAATATGTTTAAGGTTCATAATTATGATCAACCTTTGGGATTTTAATATTTCAAACAGTACTGTTCTAATAGTAATTTTATATTTTCAAATATACAAGGAAGATTTTAGCTAAGATCAATGTAGTTAAACAGTTTCATATTGAGCTTCAGGGGTTTGTTCAGCTTGGAAACTGACTTTGGACAAAAACAACAGGTTCAGGCAGCTTTGTACAAAGCAGTAAGAATTAGCTCGATTTTCCACGTTATCTTCCCCAAACACATGGACGTGCTTTGCCACTAGAGAGAGTGTTGTAGAGAGCGTCAGTAACTGTATCACACTGCTGGCTTTGAGGCTGTGGAGGATACAACTATTGTGCCACCAGTGCATGAGCAGAGCACGTTCAGGTCAGAGTGTGTCAATAAAAATTGGTGGTAGCAAACGTGATGTCACGCTTTGACTTGTTGCTGACCATTTTGAAGCCAGAATTTTGGCTTTTTGGAGCCAGAAGTGACTTGTGTTTGATTGACAGGTCACGGTGGTAGCAACTTGTCACTTTATGGTTTGTGTGACTCTAAATGGGAGTATAAATGAGGACCATTTTTTCATGGACTTCTATATAAGAAAACTTGTTTATGCAACCAGTGGACTTGCCTGCTGCTGGACATGAGACAGAAGGTGCAGGTGAGTAGGTAGGTGGACACACAGATAGGTCATCTGAAGATCTGCTCTGATTTTTTGGAGATACTAATCACAGCCTGTTACAGCATAGATACCTTTTCTTCCTTCAGAGCAGTATTTTTACTGGTTTCTGTCAGGATGTGAAAATAATTACAAAACTACAATAAAATGCTGAATAAAATAAACGCTTGTTTTAAACTTGACTGGGACCTGCAGCACGTCAGCAGTAAACACCGGCTTACACCTCCACTGACACCTGATGAGTGCACACCGTCACATTCTGATCAGATGCATGCTGCAGCACTTTCCTGGATTACAAACACAGCTGCTCACACATGCACACGTGCTGCTGCCGCTGTGTGCCACAGAGCAACTGTGTGGGCGTGTTTTCTGCTGCACCTCCACACACATCCAGGTGTATACAGAGTGTGTCAGTCCATGTCCCTGTGTGTAAGTGTTTTTCTCAGCTGAACTCAGTAACCTCTGAAGACATTTATGTCATCTTTTCATGTGAACAAACTGTGTTTACTCAGCCTATCACAGCCGTGTCCTTCACCTGAGGCTGCAGGGGGGGGGAGGTAATGATTCGTCATTCTACATCCTATTTATGTCGAGCAGCAGCATCAGTGCACTCTAGCCCTCCCGGTGACGCAGGAAGAGCTGATTCTTTTGAAGCTGTCCACTTGCTTTTCTCTCAGATAACCTTCTGCCCTCTGTGACACAGGCCCAGGTTACTCTGGTTCAGTTTCACTGTGGCCATGTAAGGATACATGGCACAGTTACCTACATGTATGACCCATGTTACATACAGTCACTCTACATGAACTTCATGTAGCACAACATCTCTGACAAACCGACACGCAGCTCAGGTATCTCTAAACGAATCTACCATCTCCAAAGTTTTCCATCATGTTTGTTGGCTCTCAGAGGCCAACCATATTTCACATGAAGCACCATTTCAGGTTTCAAATATGTCAGAAAATCCGGAGGGTCTTTATCTTTAACATTCAGTTACAGATGGGGGCTGGGGGCTCCCTCTGTGAGCTTGGAGTGCATTACCTCGACACAGACATAAAACCTCTTCAGCCAGTCTGAAAGAGAAGAGCGGGGATAACTGCGCCACGGGGCTTACCTTTAAAGTCCGATATGTGTCTAGTCCTTCCCACAAAGTAAATGAGTCATCACCACTTAGCTGTGTCTCAATCAAAATGGGCACAATCTCTCCCATTGAGCACTCTGGGCTTAAAAGGGATGGTTCTGGTTGTTTGTAATGGGGCTGTATGAGGTGCTTATATTACCAACAGCATATGTGGGTCCGCACAGCCCCAGTTTGGAGAAGTACCAACACAGAAGCTAAGCTATCTAAACTTGTGTGTGGCGTTTGGAGCAAAGCATGTTTTATCCACTTAAAAAAAGTCTCACCAGTGGTGGGAACTCACCTGGTAGAGCATGCTGTTTATGTACAGCATAGACGGAGTCTTTACCACAGCAGCTCCAGGTTCAATTATGATCCTCCGGCATGATCTGCTTGTCATCCCCTCTCTCCTCGAGGCATTTCCTGTCCCTCTACAGCTTTTACTACCGATAATGGCCAAAAAATAATTTACACCATTTGAGTATCTCATTTATGCCCCACAGGGCTGTGCTGGCCAGGGGTCAACCACACTGTGCACTCTCAAACAAACAGACAGTACGGACTGGCTCTCACACCAATCCAATGCTTTACACTGGAGCCCCTCAGGGCTGTGTGCTTAGCCCCCTCATGTTCACACTGTACAACAGCCACTATATTTCCTCCCCTGATCGAGAACGCTTGGGGACTACTCAACCATCATTGATCACAAAATGATGAGAATTAATATCAGGAGGAAATTAACAACCTTGCAGAGTGATGCACAGAGAAGAACCTGCAAACACTAATGTGCTGACTTTTGACGCACATCCCCAGCTGCATGAGGGGAGTTTAGACTGTGTAAGGGAAAGTGTTATTGGATGATGAACCTTTCATGGTCACCACAAATCTCCATCCTGGTACAGTAAGCCCAAGAACAGCTGTATCTCTTAGGGAAACCTTAGGAGGCACAGTTTTGGGCCCAGTTGTTCTTAACTTGTCCAGAGGAGCCGAGAAAGCATCCTGACTGGAAACATTAGTCTGCCCTGGGATGTGCAGGCCTCTGAGCAGAAGGGCATCATTGGTTCCAGTGGATTGGCCATCGGTGATATCAGTGGATAATTAAGACATTATAAACCTGCGTAACCCCAGCTGTTGAATGCTGTACATGAGCCCTGAGTCCTTCTGTGTCTCCTGTGGTGAACCCATAGGCTGGTCACTACCCGTCCCGTACTGGACTGTTATCTGTTGGAGTCTGGCCAACATGTCTCTTAAAAGTGAAAGCTCTTTCAAAACATGTTGTTAGGTTTGCAGATCTCTGACCTCTGTATGATGTGAACTGTACTTTCACAGAACTGCTACAAAATCATTAAGGTCAGTGGGTCCCTGTGCACTCTGAATGTTCTGTGGTTTGCCTGTTAAGTGTGGATGGGGACACTTTTTCACGTCTGTTTCATCTTTGATTGACAGATCAGAAGATCCTGCTCCTTTTAAAATCATTTCAAAGGACTTCTAGGGAAGCATCTCTTTTTCTTTGCACCAAACACTCACTCATACAAACAGTGCAGAGCAGCTGCCATTTGCACAGCTGTGTCGCTCTGGAGTCCTGCCAGCAGTTTGGATTCCACACGTGTTCAGGAGAAACACATCACTCACACACACACACACACACACACACACACACACACACACACACACACACACACACACAGACAGACACACACACACAGTGAGAAAAAAAATAGATTGTAAACATTCAGCCTTCATTCCAGAGTACACTCTTATGTGTCTTACTTGTTGTGCGTGCCATTGATATTGTCTGGTGGCGTTGAGGTCGTCAGGGTATTATTGTTTTGAAGACTTCAGTTTGCTTTTTGGCCATCGCCATCTTGTTTATTTTAAAGTCAGTCAACACCGTATTTGGAATAGAGGCTGGAGAGGGAAAGGTATAGGTAACACCTGATTTAGCTTGGCTAGCAAGGTAATTGAAGGTAACTGTGATATAAATTGATTCTAAATCTTGAGAATTGGAACAGGAGAACAGCGGGTGAGAATCAAAGAGGCTAGCATTGGATGCTAATATGCTAGTCTGTGTGTTAGTGTATGACTTTAGTCTTTCAAATCGTTAGTTTTAATCCAACCCGTAGAGTGTGGTGTCTTTGCAGAGAGCGATGTAACGCCTGTTACAGGTTTCAAAAATCATCTTCCTTTTTAAGAAGCAGGTCTATCTCTGGAGGGATCCTTTCTGTGATGTTGTCAGAAACTTTTAGTGGTCTGTTTGTCTCCGCCCACTGAAGAACATGAGCAAATCTGTGTTACTGTTACTGATGATAAACGTCCAGCTGTGTTTTCACAGCTGTTAGAGTGACATGACACCTCCTCTTTCCTGGTAGCATCAGCGCTGGACTTAGAACTGTTTAGGACTGTTTGTGTCCAACACCTGAGGTAAACATCCAAAGCTGCTCGTGTTTAGCTTCTTTTTCAGAGGGCATGATACAGACAGGCTGCTGCAGCAGATCAAGACCGCCTGGACACACCATCTCTACACCTGTCCCCCAGCGCCCTCTGCTGTCAGAAAGACCTCAGCCAAAAGAAAACCTTAACCTGTGTGTGTTTTCATTAGTCTGATCAGATTTCTCGTATCTGATTGGATACTTCAGTAATTTTAAAAGCGAGTACTCCAGAACTTAAACGCTTGACTTGACTGAGGAACTTTCACCTGTATTGGAGTAATCTTTGACCAGGAGGATCTATACTTTGACTCAAGTCATGAAGCTGTGTACTTTGTCCACCACTGCTTTTGATAGTGTTTTATGTGTGTCTCCAGTGAAGAGGATGGTGCCTGTTTGATTTAAAGAGAAAAGAAAGAGACAAATCATGTTGTGTTGTTAACCTGGGCCCAGTTTATCAGAAAGAATCTGATCAGATTTAATCCAAAAATTCGTTGTTCAAATAAAAAACAACCTGACATTGAATTGTCATAAACAAAGTCATAAATAAGAACAACTAATAATAAATGTAAACATATTAACATGAATAAAAAAACGTAGGCCTAATAAATGCATGAAAACAAAGAATGAATACTAAATACTAAGTTGTGAACAGAAATGATTAAAGAGACAAAGGAGGATATAGGTGAGGAAATATAAAGAGAAATAAATAACAGATAAACAATCATATACAAATGTTGAAGTAAAAAGAAAAAAGAAAAGATTATAAAAAGTGTAGAAATATTGATATAAATAAAGAGATAGATAAAGTGGATAGAAAAGTAGAAATACATAAAAGAATGAAAAAAGTGGAAACATGAATAAATATAAAAAGATAAAAAGAATGTTTTAAGCATTTTGATTTATTTTTACATTTATTTATTTATTTTCTAAGTTTATGTAGAAAATATGCATTTTTTTATATAAGTAATTGTATGTGTTGTTTTCACTTATATATTTATTTTTGTAAAATGTAATTTATTTATGTATATCCCTTTATTTATTCCAATTCATATGCTTTAGAAATACCCTTATTATATTCAGATTTGATCTTTTTAATACACTCCTGTCAGTCGAAATAATTTACATCAGATGTTTTTGTATGTATACATGTATATGCTATAGGCATCAGCACTCAGTGATGACCACAATACATCTTAAAAATGAAAGATTAAATAGGTTTTAAAGAAACAATCAAAAAAGAAAGCAAACTTCCATGCTTTCATTTCCCCCCTGTGTGGAAGGTTACCCACCTGTATGTGCATTGTATATTGCATTGTCAACAGCCTCATTCTGGTGCAGTCAGAACCACCTGGAGCTCAACCCGCTCAAGACTGTGGAGACGACAACAGCAACCGTGTCTACTGTGGACACCTTCATGTTCCTGGGATCCACTACCCCCGGGACCTAAAGCTGACCTCCCACATAGACTCCATCAGGAAAAAGGCCCAGCAGAGTAACAGGTAACATCACTGCAGACCCCTCGCACCCCCCTCACACAAACTATTGAAACTTCTCCCCTCTGGCAGGCGATACAGAACACTGTACGCCAAAACACAAAACAGGAAGAAACAGTTTCTTTCCTGGCTGTCACTCTGATGAACAGCTGACTTGATCAAAGAGTCACATTCTCTGTATATACTGAAATACTAGTTTTTAGTGCCTACGTGTCTGTGTCGCCTTGTCTGACCTGTCCGTGTTTTAAGTGTTGTATGTCAATTTGCGTGTCTGTACACTGAGAGTAAAATTCCTTGTATGTGCCCTCAAAACTGATTCTGATTCAGGTGACAGTTCCCCTCCACACATGTAGGGGGCAGCACTGCTCTGTCGAAGGAGGAAGCAGCTCCGGTTGGTGAAACTGCTGGAAACTGATGGAAACAGTGCAGTTAGCGGTTAGCACTTAGATTACACCTTTGTGTTTGATTAAAGTGCCTGTAGTTAACACGACATACGTTTGTTGGAGAGGAGGACATGGCCGGCGGAAGTGAAGATCTGTTTGACAGTATCGTGATGGCGGACGAAAGGTGAGTTTTCTGTCTTGTATACATCAGTAAAGTAACATTGTCTTTTCGACACACAAAAAAACACCTGTATTTCTCCGGCGCTCTCCGGACATTGAGAGGCTTCATACGGCAGTTTACTACTTAACGATATAACTGAATTTATTAGTTCTGTGAAAAGATCTTTAGTCTTTAGTTTATAATCGTTCAGTGTCACTTTTGTTTATTAGGCTCCGTAGAAGAAGAGGGTTCTTCCTGAGGGTGAGCTCGTTTGTGTTTTAGGATGAAGTTACCAGGATCTCCGTGCTACTTCATATTCACACTGTGAAGTCAACAAACACGTGCTGATCAAAGCATTTGGTACAAATGCAATAACAATAATACGTGGGTGTGTTCATCGGCAGATATGTCTCCAGACCAGATGTTTGATACAATTCTTATGAAGATATGAACTGCAAACAGTGTTTGACCCTTACATGTCGAAAGAAGAACTTGAGGGATGGAGGATTTATTTGGCAACAGATTTTTCTCATTCAATGATCAAAATATTGCATCCACCTCTTTGGTTTCTTTTCAGGCACTTTATGGTGAAACACGGTTATCAGCTTGGGTTGTTTTTAGTCAGCATTAAAAATATTATTTTATTTAACAATTGTTCTCAAAAAGAAGAGGATGCTCATCTCCACAGGAAGATTTTTGTGTTTGTTCACTCCATAATGTGTAGTATCACAGGTAAATAATGACCTTGGCTGTCGTATCCTTATTTTGTGTGATTGATTTAAAAACACCAACAAAATTAGACGGATACATTTAGTTTTAAACAATGACAATCATTTATAAACTATAGGCTAGACTTCAGCTCATTCTCATCACTGATGAACCCCCACAAAGAAGAGTTGTATTGTTTTAAACAGTACACTGACGTAAAAAGCAGCACAATATCCGGATGTTTCTACTAAAGCGGTGCATGCAGTTCTTGTCGGCAGGCATAACTCACATAAATCAGCATGTTGAGTAATATAGTAATGTAAAGGTTACACAGTCAGGACAATAAGCAGTTTATGTTTGTGTTTCAGGTTCCGGGGGGAGGGGTACCGAGAGGGCTTCGAGAGAGGGAGCTGCAGAGGGCTGCAGGACGGCCGCAGACACGGAGCCTCTCATGGGGCCAAGCTGTCCACAGAGGTAGCTTTATTGGCTGGCAATGACACAAACATCTTGATTGTGTCTGGTCATTCAGATTTATTTACTGGTCGTCATGGGGACTGTAAAGCCACGTCGACACCTCTGGGACATCGCAGTGTGTGTTGCCTGTTTTAAAGGTGTGCTCTCAGGTGTGTTTAACCTTCCCCTCTCTTGGTCTCACACCTCCTACAGATTTCTTTTTATTATGGGTTTGCCATCACGTGGAAATGTCTCCTCCAACATAACACAGACATGAAGTCCAGGTAAGACCATCAGGTGTTGACTTGACAAGATTTTATAGAACCTCTAACAGCTGACATACTTAGTGAAACTGGGTTAAACACAATATTTCTTAACAGATACTATGTACCTACAGAAGTAGAAGTAGATTAATCACTGCCTCTGTGTGTGTGTGTGTGTGTGTGTCTGTCTGTCTGTCTCTGTGTCTCTGTGTGTGTCTGTCTGTGTGTCTGTGTGTGTGTGTGTGTGTGTGTGTGTGTGTGTGTCTGTCTGTCTGTCTCTGTGTCTCTGTGTGTGTCTGTCTGTGTGTCTGTGTGTGTGTGTGTCTGTCTGTCTCTGTCTCTGTGTCTGTGTCTCTGTGTGTGTCTGTCTGTCTGTCTGTGTCTGTGTCTCTGTGTGTGTCTGTCTGTCTGCCTGTCTGTGTCTGTGTGTCTGTCTGTGTCTGTCTGTGTCTGTCTGTGTCTGTGTGTGTCTGTGTGTGTGTCTGTCTGTCTGAGTCTGTGTCTCTGTGTGTGTCTGTCTGTCTCTGTGTCTGTGTCTGTCTGAGTCTGTGTGTCTGTGTCTGTCTGAGTCTGTGTGTCTGTGTGTCTGTCTGTGTGTCTGTCTGTGTGTCTGTGTCTGTGTCTCTGTGTGTGCATGCTGACAGGAAGCGTATGAAAGCTCTGGAGGCTCTGCTGGCTTTGATCCAGGACTGCCCTCAGGATGACCCTCAGTCTGTGTCGCTGCAGGAGGACATGGAGAAGCTCCGGGGAAAGTTCAGACAGGTAACGTTGTTTATGTGATTTATAATAGACCTGTGATAGCGACAGCAGCTATGTCTGTAAGCAACAGAAGGCTAAGACTCCTCTCTTTCAGGTCAGCATGATGTCTATTGTTGATGACATCATTACGTCGCACAGATACAGAAATATGACAGAGCTGAAATCTTGCTCAAACACATACTGTTACAGTTCAGGGTTGTTAATGAATGAAACATATTGATTTGTGCTTGATGTAAACAGGAGCATGATGCACATTTAAAGCAAACAGGAGATGAACTTGTCTTATAATGATGCGGAACAGGCACTAATTGAAGGAATTTAAGTTTTAAGTGCTTAAAATAATTTGTGCCATTTAAATTTGAAATTAGTTTATAAAGTTTTGTAAATAAAAAAAACCATCTTCTCTGCAGAGTTCTGAAGGTTGCTAACCAAAAGTCTCCCGTTATTTACTTCTACAAGAGTGTCTGTATTCATTACACTGCTCCGTAAAGACAACATGTTGTTACACCTGAAGGTAAACCATCTCACTGACGTAACATGAGTGATGAACATGATGTAACACAGCAGTTATCTTTCTGCTGTCGTCCAGGTCTGCTCTATGCTCAGCGTCCCGGCCGACTTCAAGGATTACATCAAAACCTCTGCAGGGACTTCTTTCTGAGTCTCTCCTGACGATGATGATGAAGATGAGGATGAACCGACCTCTGCGTCCTGCTGTCAGCCTGGCAACAGCGAGTGATTTGTCTGCGGTGGATTTTATTGAGGGTTTGGAGCAGTGACTGTCAAAGTGTCGAACTGGATCAGTCTGAGGACGGTCTTCAGGACCTGCAGGGTCTGGACCTAGGCTGCACACACTGAGTTGTGCTGGAAGGTTTCACTGTTTTTATATGCAACTGAACTGAGGGTCCGGAGACAGCTCTACAGACTGTGAAAGACAACAATCGGGCTGTTTTCAGAAGAACAAATGAACATCACGAGATACTAACATATCATCCTTGAAGCCGATCTGCTCTCTGGTGTCTGACGAGTGTTTGGGACAGCAGTGCTGCACAGTCACTCATTTTCACCTTTTGATACATCAGCTTGCACTGAAGGACTTGACACACAAACCTTTGAAGAGCTTGGGTAATAAGGTGTATTCTTACAAAATAAAAACACATCAGTATGCACTTTGCATTAAGCTGTAAACTATGATGGGCAGACAAAATAACAGAAATATATCTCTTGCAGTGAAAGATATTGTGACTAAAGCCTGACGCAGGCGGAGTGTCATTAAGCCACCGAGTCGCTGCTCAGGCGTGTTGTTTGAACAAGAGAACAGCACCAGGCAGCAGCAATACAACAACCATTGTCAAGTCTGCTGAGTTTGTAATAAAAGTATTCTTAAACATCCTGTGAGGAGTTATCACTGCTCATAAAACAGACTGAATTTAATCCTGATACGAATCAACAAAGCACACAGACTGATTATTTCTATATACATGTTGGACGAGGACATTAACGGCACACACAACGGAGGTACCTTTGTTCACATTTTCCCTGGAAAAGATCCTCAGTGAGCGGCACGTTAGTCAAAAGGACGCGGGTGAGATTTGTCCTGGTCGTCACAGATGGTTTCACTGACACAGTATAAATAGTGTAGGTTACTGGAGCTAGGTCAGTAATATAGAGACGGGACCAGATCAGCTGCCCCTCCCCCTCCTTTTTTATTTCACTTGGCCTTCAGGGCTTCCGTAGATTTTCTTGCTCTTCTGTACCTGGTTTGGATTTTGACATTTTTGACAGACAGCCAGCACTCCTGTCAGGAATATCATGTCAGGAGTATCTTGATCCGTTTATTAATGGATAAGACATTAGTCAGCCCTCATTTTAATCAGGAATAATCTTGTTTTTGTGATACAGACCAAATTCACAGAAATCACACAGAAAGCATGTTCTCCATTGATCGAAATATAACTGTCGCTGCAGTCTTTGTCTTTAACACAGCCGTTTAGTTGACCTGTAATAAACGCAGAAGAAAACAATATTTAACAGACTGCAAGAAGCTGCCACCAGGGGGCGTAGCGATTGAACCACGATAACAGGCTCTCTGTCAGACACTGATGTGATTTATAAATAACTTCTAACAGTAATGATGAGTCACCTCATTTCATCTTCTACGCGCCGGCCTTGATGTGGGTAGGTATTAGTTTAGTGTTAGTCACTAAGTAATCCAGTGAGATTCATGATATCAGGACTAATGTGTTACTTTTAGAGTGTGTGCCTCCTGAAGCAGCTGAACACTTTAAAGGGAAATTCTGCTATTTTTTTAAGCTTGGCCACTATTTAGTCTAAATGACAAAAAGCAAACACAGTTTTGATTTTCTCCAGTAGATTTCTTCAGCCGGCAGCAGTGAAACCATCTGCAAGGTAAAACAATGGGGACAAATGCATCCAAGTGCAACCACTAAAAGTTCTTGTTTCCACTGACAGGCTCAGGTTGTTATTCTAAGTGTGTGACAACATGACAGAAAGGATCCCTACAGAGATAGACCTTTTTGTTACAGAGGAAGATGATTGTTTTAACCACACACAGACGTTACATCGCTCTCTGCAAACACACCAGACTCCATTGGACATGGCTGGACACAGTAGCTGGTCTACTCCTGTCCTGATCACTTTCTTTTTTGTGCCATCTGTTTCTGTGTTTAATCAACTAATCAATACTCAGAAACATGTTGATAAAAACACATTTGCACTGCATGGGACCATAGGCTGTAAATAAAAAAAATTGACGTAGCAACCCATTTTCCAGGTCACCATTTAGAGACTTGTCAATCACAGGTAGCCCCGCCCCAAACCCTCCCCTGGTTTCTGGTCTCTGTGACTCCAAATATGCTGTCAGTATACCTGGATATAACGTGTTTAGAAAGGACACAGTTGGAAATAGAGGAGGAGGAGTGAGGTTTTACATTAATGAGCATATACAGTGTAATCAGATCCAGTGCTCCTGATGAACTTGAGTGTAGTGGTCTTAGCGTTGTTCTGTCTCATCAAATGTCGTATACCAATATTGGAAAACACCGGCCACCCTCAGCTTAAGGCCTTACGAAGGTAACGTCATTTTGATAAGGAAGTTATATGAGGTGATTTTAATATCAACTGGGAGAATAAAACTGACAGGAAGCCTTTAACGCAACTTGTAGACACTTTTGATGTGGTCCAGATGATCAGCATCAAACCAGAGAGGATAATTAAGTCTTATAATATGGTGACGGGTGACTCTTAGTTTTCTGAATATAAAACCCCATATCGTTTAGTCTGAAAAAACAATGGGAGAAATGAACTGGTCAGACCACTTACAAGGTACTGATGTAGAAGACAATAGCCAGTCAGTCATATCTGCCATTCTCTCAGTTATAAATAGATACCAAGTGGTCACTAAAACCAAACATGGTCAAACGACGGTTCTCCCGTGGTTAAAAGGTGATATCTGGAAATGAATGAAGGAAAGTGATAGAGTTAAATGTTGACAGACAAAAATGTGTTATGTTGAGGAACTAGGCCTCTAAAGAAATAAGAAAAGTCAAAGCTAAATATTTCGTTGACATAATAAGTGAAGGGTAATATGACAGCAATTTGGAAACACCTAAAATCACTGACAGGGAGGCCTAGTGGTACAGCTGAAAGGAAGTGGCAAATAAACATAAATGGCAACATATGTGTAGACGCAAAAACTATCGCCACTGCTTTCAATGACTTCTTTGTTAATTATTTTAAATTTGTACCCCAAAATCCTCTGACATCAGTGGATGAAATGCAACCAGCTTTTAACGTGTTATGTCACTGAAACCTGTCCTCTGCTGCTTTATGCTGGTTTAAATCCTATCTCGACAACAGAAATCAGTGAGGATCAAGGACGTGGTTTCACCGACTCTTATGTGTGATGTTGGAGTGCCTCAGGGCTCTATTTTTGGTCCTCTCCTTTTTAGCTAATATATTAACGATCTGCCTTCATCATGTGTTGGAGCTAACGTCCAAATGTATGCAGATGAGGTGGTAATATACTTACAAAAACTGTGAAAAGGCTGCCCTCAAACTTACATTAATGATGGAAGCGGTCACAAAGTGGCTTGCAGACTCCTGCTTTCATCTTAATGTGAAAAAAACAGTTTTGTCTGTCTTCTGTAATGTAATGTGATTTTATGTTGTCATGTCTTAATCATCTGTGCTGATTGTTTGCTTGTTTGACGTCCTTCGCAATGTGATCTTATGTGTCATGCTTTAACTGCTTGTGCTGATTGTCTGCTTAATATTGTCTTGTATTTATCGTTGCTTATATGTCTTACTGTGCATGTTGCTGCCTTACTCTCCCAAGCCTATTGAGCTGTTCACGTTTTGCCTTTTCCTGTTCAGCTTTTTATATGTTGCATGTTTTATTTGTTGTTTTAATGGTCAACTTGACCTCAGGCCGAGGGACAGCAGTTGAAAAAGAGCTTTTTGGCTAACAGTGGCACTTTTACAGTGATGTTGATTAACGTGCATTGTCCCTGAGAATAAACCAATGAAAACAAATGGGAGCATCACTGACTAAATGAACATCATGCTGTGCTGAAGAAGACTTGAAACTGGAGATTGTTTACTGAGGGAATAAATCAAGAGAGAAGGAGGACCATTTTCTCATAGACTTCTATAGAATCAGACTGTTTGAAAGCAGTGGAGTCGCCCCCTGCTGGACATGCAGGCACAAACGGAGAGGCAAAGTCCACCTGTTGCAAACAGTCGCTGGCAGGGACCACACACACACAGTTTGTTGCATTGTGTTGTTTGCAGATGTGTTACAGCAACTTTTGTTGTGTAGTCATGTCGTAGAAGTCGGTGTGAGTGCTCAGAGTCTGTACTGCTTTAAATTTAGAATGGATCATTCTACTGACAGAGCCGGTGGTCAATGTTAACCTCTCCTGCCCCGCTCTACACCAAGTACACCATGTATGTGTAAACCTACAGATAGAAGCATGTCAGCAGTGTATGTACAGAATGTGTACATGCTGCTGCTCAGTAAACACACACACACACACACACACACACACACACGACGACAACAATAGCATCAGGAGGTACCAGAGAGGACCAGAGGGAATTTTCCAGCCTTTGTCAGCCAGCCTGCTTTTTATTCTGGATCCAAGCTCACACTGACAATGACCCAACAGGGCTGTGTGTGTGTGTGTGTGTGTGTGTGTGTGTGTGTGTGTGCGTGCGTGCATGCGTGCGTGCGTGTGTGTGTGTGTGTGGTACAGTAGCAGCTGGTTTATGCAGTGTCAGGCAGCAGGTGAACGCTGTCTTGTACTCGGCAGCCTCTGAAGGCAAATAGAGAAAGGAGAAAGAGGGGAGGAGGGTGGAGAAGAGGACGGAGGGGGACGAGTGTGTCCCCTCTTAAAGTCAGAGAAAGAATCAAAGCCACAGACAGAGCCAGCAATTATCAGATGGGAAATCCACAGAAAGAGAAAAGGAATGAATCGATTAACAAGTGGAGAGGAGGAAGAGGAGGAGAAAGGGGAAGGAGTTAGAAGAATAATAATGAGAGGGGAGAGGAGAGCGATGGGGAGCAAGATCAGGAGGGAGAGGAGGAGGAGGGAGCGAGGTCTTTGAGAGAATGTAGAGGAATGTGGGGAGCAGGTGGTGAGTGGTGACATGAAAAGCTGTGGTGACAAATGCAGCCGTCCGGCCGGCCGCAGCACAGAAGAGCTCTGAATGAGACGGTGGCATCGGATTTCAGCTCCGGAGGAGGAGGAGGAGGAGGAGGAGGAGGAGCCTCCATGATGAACAGCCACACACATATAGTTTAGTTAATACTCACTGAAATATTTGTACGGCTTTCTGCTTTCTCGTTTCTTCTGCTTCCCCCCCCCCCCCCCCGCAGAGTTATCCTTCCCTCCATGTTTGGTGTGGTCCGGCTGAGTAATGTCTCTGCTGCTCGCAGACCACAGACACTTACCTGTGACAGGACCAGAATACTTTATCACATGTCAAATAAGTGTGAGCAGGTGCAGTGCGGACACACCTTACAGAGAGACCATGTTGTTTGTGGCTCCATCAGCTGCTTTAACCCTGTCAGACCCACATACAGGAAACATGACACAGAGCTTAGGGTCCATGGTGTATTGCTTATGTAGCCCAATTACAGTGTATCAAAATCAAACAACAGTCACATTTTTATGAATCGGCACTTATTAATACAACATTTACAAAACTTAAATCTAAATCTACTGGCCCCGTGTCATGTGTGAGGTTCACATTATTTTACCACTCAGTGTTGCAGAAGTGCAATACAGACAGAACAAACACCTAATTTGATGAATGTTTTCCACAATAACTTAAAATCTACACGTTGGACACATTCAGTCCATGAGCTTGAAGTTTGCAGGTTGTGTAAACTCATGGTCTGAAGGCCTGAAGATAAATGTACTGACGTCTGTCTTTAGGGCAGCTAACCGTGCAGCAGTGGGTCTGACAGGATTACATCATTCAGTCTCATTCCCCTTGGACCATCATTCATTGTTTCAACCTGTTCTGATACGGTTCTGTCTGTGTGCCGAGATCTTCATCCAGCAGGAGCGAAACTTTGAATGTATTGAATCAAACTTATAAAACAATGAAAGTGAAAATAACTGCAATGAAAGTTTAAACACATGGAATAAATAAAATAAACGTATTATACACTTTGAGTAAAAATGAACGTATGAAATAAAACTTTGATAAATACAAAGGGATTTGTTTATATGAAAACAAATGAAGCTTAAATATATACGATGGAAGTTTGAATATATGGAATAAAGTTGATTTATATAAAACAAAAGTTTAATATACAGTGACTATACAGTGAATATAAATAAAGACAGTTTGAGCTTTTGGATTAAAAATTTAAATTCAATTTATGGAAAAATGAAATCTAAATAAATTGAATTGGAGTAGGAATAAATACAAATTTCAACTTTCATACTTTTATTCCAGATAATCAAACTTACAGTCTGTGTTTTAACCAGACTGAACCGGACTGTGTGTGTGTGTGTGTGTGTGTGTGTGTGTGTGTGTGTGTGTGTGTGTGTGTGTGTGTGTGCGTGTGTGCTGAGGGTCTTTGTCTGCTGCTGGTTGAGCTGGCGCTGGCAGGCCTGTGGGAAAGGATTAGACTTTTCACGCCTTTTCCTCCACACTGAAGCCCCATCAAAGACATTCCTTGCATAACAAATCAATGAGTACTGTCTCACACACACACACACACACACACACACACACTCACACAATTACTCTTGTTAATCATTAGCCAAACAATAAGTTTAGGGATTCAGACAGACCTTTCTTGTTGTCTCTGCTGTGGGACATGAGCAGATCTTACAGGTCGAAACATTAGTCGAGTTTTAGAACCATGAAGTGTGTGTGTGTGTGTGTGTGTGTGACCTGCTGTTTGTTAGTGCTAGAATTAGTTTAATAATGATGTAGCATTAAAGTGTGAAAGTCTATGTTGTCTAGCTGTGATCCTCCTTCAGTCTAGCCGTGCAGCACTTATGACTCTGTAATAATTAAGATTGAACAGGCACAAGTGTCCGCCTCTCTCCCTGTTCAGCTGAAAAAGCAAAGGCGACTTGTTGTATCTGACGCTGGTTTTGACCCGAGGATCATTTCTGTTTATTTACGTTGGCAAAAAAACAAAAACCTGTGAATATTCGCCCTTCAGAATCCTTCAGATCCGAAAACAAATCCTGTCTGAGATCTTAACATCACCTGGACTCACACACAGCTCAGCTACTCTCCCCTCCTCCTCCTGAACTGTGTCTGATGAACTCTCCTGCTGCTTCCAGCTCCTCGAGGCTGACCAGTGCCCAGTGTGATGAGCTGTTAGCTCGGATCAGTACCAGGATTTCTCTGATGGACACCACCTACCGGCGTTGTGTTTCAGCTGTGGAGCGCCTGTCCGTCTGTCTCGCTGAGTGGCAGCATCATTGGATCTAGAGAGTGACATGTGGGCTGGACTCTGACTTACTACAGCGCTATGAAGCCAAAATAAACAGATGTTAGTGAGATTTACTGACAGTAAATCTGACTTCATTTGTTGCACAAGCAGAAAGTGTACTCTTAGTCTGAACACTCCTTAAGTCTGTTACGTTCACAGACCTCTGTGATTTTTTAACTTTAGCAGATTTCATTCATACTGTTTAAAGGATTCATTTTTATTAAACCAGGAAAAAAAACTCTTTTCAAGAGTGTCCTGGCCAACACAGGCAGCAGTACAGTTAATTCAGTTGCATGTTAAGGCCGGACACTGCATCCCGTCTGACAGGTAATACATGTGTGTTACAAACATACCTCGTCACCCTGCAGCTCTCTGCAGCGCTTCTTCTTTCTCCAACATGACCTTTAGCTTTGTTGTCAGTATATTGACCATTTTATTAACTCTCTTAAAAAACATGGAAGTTGCCGGTCACATGTTGCGTTTGATCCAAACAAACCCAGTGGAGGGTGGTGGCTCTGAAGAGAGTGAAACAACTCATCTTCCTCTGTGACTAACAGGTCTCTCTCTGTAGGATCCTTTCTGTGATGCTTAGTCTGAGCCTGTCGGTGGAAACAACAAGAACTTTTGGGGGATGCACTTTGATCCATCAAGGATTATGTTGCAGCCATCAAAGCCCGTTTCATGCTGCAGGCTGCAGACGTCTACTGGAGCAACATGTTGTACCTGTTCATCATTCAGACCCTGAAACATGCTGACAAATGTGCTGACTCTGAACAGCAGTAGTATGCAGTTGGACATTGAGAGAACAGACATGCAGTTTTCATCTAATTCATGTTTTTATTGTGTAGTTGACACATATATGAACACACTGTTCTTCCCAGTCGCAGACATACTGGTGTGAAGTGGACACAACTGTGTGGAATGATTTGTAAAAACAAGAGTCTATGGCTTACTGAGCATGAATCTATGTACAACTCAACTCACTGACAGTTTGACGATTGGAGCACAAAGCTTTTTCTTTCATAAATATAAAAAGGGGAGGAGAGAAGGCCACCATGGGCCTAAAGGGGGGATAAAGTCTCTTTTAGCGAGACAGCTTAACACTCAACAGAGTTATACAGATCCCATTTTCTGTTATGGCACCATTATCACAGCACGGCCTCGCTGCTGCGTCCATCCTAACAGAGCCAACACGCACAATCGAACAACACGTCCACAAAGAAAGACTACCAATCAGAGATCGATCTGGACTGTCACATGAGGTATTGTGGATCATTCTCGACATTGTCTCCTTTTCCTTTTTTTTGGAATAGTTCGCAAATTCATTGAACGTAATTATAAACAAAAACACATAGAATCTACATACACATGAGGATGTCAATAACACGATTTTCTATGAGAAAATTCAGACCTAGAATGGCAGTATATTGACATGTATAAAAAGTAGCAGCAAACAACGAGAGAAAAGCATCGTTTTATCCTTTTTAAAAACACGTAGCTGGGATTTATTTTCTATAGCAGCAGAATACAAGGAGTGTTTCATCTCCTACTCTCTATCCTTAATGTACAATCAGACACCTACATGACAGGGCTCCTACACAGCCGGACCCACGCGTAGTCGTCCATCCGTCTCCCCCGTCCTGCGCAGGAACCCTGACGTGAACTCTACAGCATTAAGACACACCTCCCTGTTGAGCCTTCACCCTTTTTGCCACTTTTGCTGCCTTCTCAGCTTTGCTCTCCACTTTTTTAGTCAAGTCCCCCAAGAAACGAAGCCCCCCTTTGTGCAAATCATTTCAATAGTCTCAACACTCCTTTCTTTCCTCCCAGAATCCATGAGCACGAGTGTTTGAGCGGGAGAGGAGCCACACAGGAGCTGTCCTGCTGATTCACACCAGTTTTAGTTTGACACATATCTCTGGGCATCAGGGAGAGAGATGCAAGCTAGAAAAATAAATACTATCTGAAAATAGAGTATTATTTGAGCTATCAAAATAATACTTTTTAGTTTTCGGTCTGCACACTACGGGACGTGAGAGCAGCTCTGCCTGTTTGAAACACTGGTTGAACTAAAACTTGTGAGGCAGCGTCAGCACAACAGCGGCTCCGTGAGGCTCCCGGCACGTTGAGCAGCGTTCAGTCTGGTCACTTCTTCTGTCCCATCACATGATCACATCAGAGCCCGGTGCAACTCTCCATCAGCAAACACTCCTGCCCACGGCCCCGTCCGTTCATTTACACAAACTGTGATTTTTAGTCGACCAGCAGCGCTGACCAAAAGTGCTTTTTTAAGAGAACAGGTTGGAATGGTTAAACTACGAGGAGAAAGAAACATTAAAGAGAGGGGCTGGGCATCCCAGTCCTAAAAACTGAACAGCCCTGTATAGGCTTAATGTGGGACCATGTTTAACTGGTTTCATCGTTGTTATCGTGATGCTCTGCAGCATTTAAAATCTTATACGATGATAAATATGGATGGATAAAATATCGCCCAGCCCTCTGACAGCCTGCCGATCGCTCTGCTTGTTTGTGCATCGATCTGATCTCATGAAACAAGCCAACACGCCGTGCAGAGCGGCTCTCACACAGCCTTAAAGAACAAATAGAGGAGTAAGACTAACAGAAGGTCTAACATGAGATATAATAAAGTGACTAAACAGAAGCAAGCAGGGATACATGGGTGTCACACATGGGAGCTTGGACAGGAAGAGGTGAGAGTGAAGCTCTTCTCTGTGATCAGAGTCAGACGTGGACAGACTGCAGAGACCTGCTGACACATGCTGGGCGAGCAGGCAGGTGGAGTCTGTCAATTTACACATCCTACTTTAATATCGGAGGGAGAAACATGCTGTGTGGCTCCAGCCCACGCCGCTCATCGCCTCTCTGGTACATTTCTGTACTTTTCCCGAGAGGTGGGGGGAGGGGGGGGCAGGAAGTGGGACTTGGGCCTTTGTTGCGGGGTGAGCAGGAGGCGGGGGGTGCTGGGTCCTGTCTTGCCTGGCCGTAGCGGACATGTGAGTGACATGTCGGCCATGACAGCAGGAGGAGGAGGCTGAGTTCAGAAGAGGCACCCCCTCCCCTAAACCCCCCTCTGTGGACAAGTTTCCCTCGATCATCAGGTCACGGGGCGACGCGGCGATGCTCGTTCAGATGTTGATGTCTCTGACGTCTGTGGGGGTGCAGGACAGGTCCACGTCCTCGTCCACGCGCTTGCTCTCTGTGCTGCCGCCGTGCTGCTGAGCCTGCCGCAGGCTGGACTCCAGCAGGGACTCGATCTGCTCCTGACAGGCCCGCAGGCAGTCCTGTAGAGCACAGAGCCACACTGAGCATGCACGTCACCCTGCCAACATGCACACGCGTGCTGAACAATGTGTGTGTCTTACCGGGTCGCTGCGGATGACCTGCGACAGGAAGTTGGTGAGGTTCTGGGAGGACAGGGAGGCGTCTTGACTCTTCAGGTAGAGACCCTGCACCGCCGCCACCACGCTGCCCGCCGCCACCATGGATGGAGGACTGGCAATGAAGTTGACGTCTGTGGGAACAACCGAGTGTGTGTTACAACACAGTGCATCTACAGCCACACACACACAGTACTCTGAGAGGGTCAGAAGTGCACACATCGGTATTACTGCTTATCTAAACGTAATGAAGGATTCATATCACTAGAATCTGTTGTGCTCTGCTGGGACGGCTTTCATTTTAAATCATGAAGGATTACGTAAACAACGCTCCCTGCAGTAACACTCTGCTGATCCTCTTTCAGGTCACTTCTGATCACAATGATGTTGAAGAGGGAAACTCATCACTGCCGAGCTGAGGCTGGGTCTTTGTTTCAGCAGAAAGTTCTGGATTCTGAACAATCATGTGGTGTAAAGAGCAACAGAGAGCAACGTGTCCCACCTGTCGCACACAGAGCCACGAAGGTCTGCGCGTGTTTCCTGAGGATCTGTTTGGTGGACGGGTAGATCTCCAGCTTGGACAGGAAGTGCTCGATGAAGTCGTGAGGCGTGACTGAAGCCAGATCCCACTTGAGCTTGTTGAGGACCAGCAGCTCCATTTGCTGTGGACAGAGCAGAAGCAGAGCTGTGAGTCACACTGAAGCAGAGAAACACGTCCTGCTCCTGCTGCTCATATTCACGATGTAAAGACGGACTCTGATCACAGCATCACAGTTATCTGCTCTTCCATGTTATCACACGTGGTGCATACTAACAGGTCTGATTCATTTCTTACTAATGAAACATCATGAAAATGAAAGAAACTGCATTATTATGAGTCATGTCAAAAGTGACAAACATTATTAAGTATGTACGAAAACACAACACATGTCACATGATCAGGATTCCTTCTGCTATGCTTCATACCTCCATGGTAACACCTGCCATATTAACTCGGTATATGTAGTGCTCGTGATCGCTCAGCCCTGATAAACAAAGAAAGGAGTGTGTCTGCAGCTCCGCCCTGTGGCCGCTGGGTGTCGCTGTGAGTCTGCGTTTTCTTGGCAGTCACTGAGACCATTCATGAAACGAGAGAGGCCTAACAGACATCATGAGAGTCACAGGCAGCCATTCACACCGAGCTGCTCATGTGTTCTGTTTGTTTACACCTTCTCACGCGCTCATTGATGTAATAAAAATAATTTCCTCCATAGAGGATAAAACATGTGATGTGACAGTGAGCTGCTGACTCTGGGTTCTGCTCTGCCGGTTACTCTACGTGTGTTATGCAACATGATGTCTGTAAATTACCAGCAGCTCTCCGGGCTGGACCGAGTTATCGGTGTAGATGCAGAGTTTCTCCGCCGTCAGAGGCACTGTCTCCTTCATCTTGGAGGCTAGAAACATGCACGTGGCTCCCAGCAGCTGCAGCCTCGTTTTCCTGGTGGCCTCCACTGATAAAAATCTGTCCAAATAGTTCATAGCCATCGGAAACACCTCCTCCTCACACTTCTGCTCCTCGCACACCTGAAAGGTGAGAAAAGCACTTAAAGTCGGCCCCTGTAAGTCTCTGTGTTTGTGCGCAATCAGCCAAAAAGCAAAGAAACCAAACTAAACATTGTGAGCATCTAATTCGTTTCAGTTTAGAATGAGGTGCTGGGCAAACTATTTAATGTTAATTTAATTTAAAGCCAAACAAACGAGATGTTTTCATGAGACGGCAGCAGAAAGGAAAGAGCGGAGTGAGTTTGCAGTCAGTTCTGACGGAGACACAAAGGTGGCGTCCATGCGAGTTTCACTCTAATTTCAACTTCGTCATCTTTTCAAAAAAGATTTAAAAATATAGAAAAATTACCAGCGTGCTTCAAAAGAGCATGTAAATGATCCTCGTCGACCGCCTGATCGGATGAGACTCAAATGTGTCGAATTGTGACACGTGTGGATTTTTTAAAAATCATTTCTCGCGCGGAGGTCTTTTTCACGAGCTGCCTCGACTCTCCGATGCACGCGTTCAAAAATTAATTAAAAATATAAAACTACATAGAATTCAAGTGAAAAGTCCCCGTTAATGTCAGAAAATATCTAAAGTATCAAACCCGACAGTTCAGCTGGATTTTACACTTTCACACTTTTATTAAATCTCGTTTTTCCGGCGCGAGCTCCGCAGGCTGCGCAGCCTCGGCGGGCACGGACTCTGTGGATCCGCTGAAAGCAGCCGAACCGGCCGCAGCAGACAGCACCGAACCACCTCATCCTGAAGAAGCATTTGTGCCTCTTTTAACGAAGTCACTGTCATTGTTTGTCGTGTTGTAGATTTTTAATGAGATTAAAATCCTCCTCACATGCGACAACAAAGATGGCGCGTAATACTGGCACGGGCCGGACTGCATACGTGTACATTGCTCTTATTTAGGAATATTTTCGCATGTTTTAACATTTGAGAAGCTTCCACAAAATAAAAGATGATAAGAAAATAAGTGTCACCGAGGTTATCATGCAGGAGAGCAGTGCTGAGCCCGGAGCTGCTCTTATGGCCGAAGGACCACCCAGAACTCACGAGGACATACTTTTCACAGCGTTTATGTAACATAACACACTTTTACTTCAAACAGCCTCACATTCATCTCCTCTATGTCAGACTAGATCTCTCTCTCTCTCTCTCTCTCTCTCTCTCTCTCTCTCTCTCTCACACACACACACACACACTCACACACACACACACAGCAGGTCAGCTCACACTAAGTTGAGTGAAGTACCTCTAACATCCAGGTGGCGACGATCTTCCTCATTTTGGGAACAATGTCCTTCTGCACGCACTTGAAGTAGTTCGGGGCCGGCAGGTAGCTCTCCTCCGCCCGCAGCAGGGTGTGCAGGACCCGGTCGTTGAGCAGGTTCACGTCCTGGTAGGCTCTCCTGATGGAGTCCACCTCGCAGCACAGCAGCTGGTCCTCCATGATCATGGTATGAATGTGAATAATAACGTGCTTAGAGTGTGTTCTCAGCCTGGTACAGTGTGTCAGTGCGGCGGCAGGCTGCGGCTCTTCTGCGGCTTAAATCTCCTCTTGTTGCGGGGCTGCTGCTGCTGCTGCGTGCTGCTGCTCCTCCGGTGTGCGCGAGCCCTCTGAAGCTCAGAGCGCTTCCCCCTGCCAGACAAAAACCCCTGCCTCGCGCTCAACTAACGTGCACACGTAATACACACAACGTTCATCTGCGTGCGCGCTGACGGAGGAGGAGGAGGCGAGGAGGGTGCGCGCAATGACGTCAGCTGTTGTTAAGAGGGAGGAGGGAGGGGGGATCAAAGAGACAAGCAGTCTGCGAGGGAGCGCGCGAGGAAGGGATTCTATTATATCCACATCTATAAGGAAAGTCTGTGGGCCCCTCCTCCTATAGCCGCGGAGCTTCTGAGGAGGAGGCGGTGGGAGGTCCGGGGCTCCGGCTGGGAGGCTTCTGTCTGTCCGCGGGGGAGGGCGGAGCGCGGAGTGGCCGGTAGGGGGCGATGGGGGCCCGCAGCCTCCTCTTCCTCCCGTGAGAGAGTGAATGAGAGCAGCAGCAGCAGCAGCAGCTCCGTGGACATGAGGGGAGCACATGGACAACAACACAGGATACAGTGTGTTTTATATCAGACATGTCGGGGAGCTATAGGACGCTAACACACCCGCATCAGTCATGTCATGTTGATGCAGGGAGAGACACTGTGAACACACCGAGCAGTCACTAACACTCTGTGTGTTAACACCACTGTGCTGTTCTTAACTTTTTTTAAACTCTGCTGATAACAGTCATCAACATGAGACATAAAGAGAAGGTCGGAGCAGAGCAGCTCATCAGAGATGTTCAATAAAAGTAACTTTACCCTCAGAGACAGAGTTCAGCTGAGATCATCTTAGAAATAAAGAAAGGATGTTAATATAACTCACTGTGTGTGTGTGTGTGTGTGTGTGTGTGTGTGTGTGTGTGTGTGTGTGTGTGTGCGCGTGCGTGCGTGCGTGTGCGCTGAGTTCTCTAACACTCACACAGACGGGAGGAGACTGCAGCTGCACCAATGGGAGGATTTGCTGTTACTAGGCAGATGTCGGTGTAACTTTTCATGTGGGGAAAAGTTCACATAGTTATTGATAACCCAGTCAAAGTCTCTGACGTCGTCTCAAACAGTTCGGACATGTTATGAAGAGAGGAGAGGTGATCAGTCTATATTTGATCCACAGTGTGTCCCTCTGCCTCTGCGGACACACTGTTTGAATGAACTCAGGTTAAAGCAGACTTTACTGCTCAGTTTAGCAGTTTTGAGTCCAGTTTCAGAGTGAATCAGAGCTCTGCACATTCCTTGAATTCCTCTGAGGACTACCGTAATGTCTGCAGAGTAACAGAGCAGCTCTGCTGCTGTGGGGGACAATAACATGGTTCTAATAAACATGTTCATCATGTTCTGCAGCGCAACATGCTAATGTGTTCTACCTGCACACTCACTGTGTTTAGAAAAACTCTTTACATTCAGGGACTATTTAAATAAAAAAATGTGTGTTCGAATCTGACACAGCTATAAATATAATCCATTAAATATAAACAGTCATTAATTTCATATCGAATGATACAAACACTAATGCTGTTACACCAGTACCGCCCTGCTGATGGCCTGGCAGCCTTTAGCACGTCACTTTTTATTTCAAGGATTTTATTTAAAGTTTGTGCACTTTAGAACAAGGCACTATAATGTGTTAATGTAACTTAATGTAAAGTTGTTTTTGACATATCCGTGCTCCATCAGTGGTCGATTCTCTTCAGCTCCTGTGATGTGAACACACACACACACACACACACACACACACACACACAGGCTTTCTGTGGGAAACAAAGGGAGCAGGAGCATGTGACTTTTGCAGTGAGGCTCTTCTAGCAGCTTTATGGTAACCAGGAGAGGAAGTGTTTAAAGGGACGGGGGAGCTGCAGTGAGAGCAGCGGGCCTCACAGCGCTGCAGACTCCTGATAGCTGCAGCTCCAACACTGCTGCAGGTTACCACTGGACGGCTCACTGCAGTCACACTGGTTAATACAGATACTTATAATTAATGTGAGGTATAAAGCAGATGTAAGAAAGCTCCTGTAACAATGATATCAGGATAGATGTGGTGGTGCGGGCTGTGAAGAAGAAAAGACTACATGCTAACATCAGCAGGTCACCATCTAATGCTGTGTTCAAGATTTCCAGTGTCATTCCCAAAATCTCCAAAGTTTATTTGTTTTCCAATGTGAGTGAGATTTTTCTGTGACGATGTGTCATGAAAGCCAGTCAGCCGTAAGATTCTCCTGACGTTTTCAATGTTTCAACAGGAACCGTCCTAACTTCATTCAAAAAGTCAGCATTTTAAAAGTTGTCCGTCTCTTCTTGATTTTAGACTTTTTACAATCTGCATCATGAGGTTGTTATTTTGGCTTCATAGCGCTGTAGTAAGACAGAGTTCAGCCCACGTGTGACTATCTAGATCCAGTGATGCTGTCACTCAGCAGAGACAGGTGGACAGGCGCTCCACAGCTGAAACACAACGCCGGTAGTTGGTGTCCATCAGAGAAATCCTGGTACTGATCCGAGCTAACAGCTCATCGCACTGGGCACTGGTCAGCCTCGAGGAGCTGGAAGCAGCAGGAGAGTTCATCCAGACACAGCTCAGGAGGAGGAGGGGAGAGTAACTGAGCTGTGTGTGAGTCCAGGTGATGTTAAGATCTCAGACAGGATGTCTTCTGATGTATCCAGAAGTGCAAACATTAATGTTGAACTAAAGCAAAAGAACTTAGCGACATGCTAACGGTTAAAGATGAAGTAAAGCATTCAATACTTTATTGTCCAGCGCATCATGGTGTTTCAGGACAGCAGACTGACCCTTTGATACCTGACTGATTGAGTTTCCCTCAGGCTGTTGTCTGCACAGCAGGTAGGACCAGTTTCACTCTGACTGTGCAAACAGGCGTTCACGGTTACAGCTCTGCCTCTCCACGTCGGCTCATCACCTGATTCACAATCTCAAACTAAATTCATTCATTTTCTCTGTCTCTTCATTCATTCACAGATCTGCCATTCACATATTCATTCATTGGTGTGTATGTGTGTGTGTGTGTGTGTTCATGTGTCTCTTCAGACCCTCCCCCCATGCTTTTACTTTTTTGTCTTTAGTTGTTTAATGTTTTTGTCATTAACTGCGTTTAAACCTATTATTCCACACACACACACACACACACACGTTTACTCATTCATCTTAATGTGCCCTCAGCTAACAAAGCCAGCAGACTGTAGCATGCCTCACATACCTGCATGCGTCCCCAGTAAGGAACCACTGACCTGTGACTGTTTGTCATTGATTAGCTCTCTAATTCTGTCGTCAATTTATAACAACTTTATTTAACAAGCATGAACAGAAAACTGATCTCTTATAAAAACATAATTTAGTCAACATGAGGATTATGGTCACATATCCGTGTTGCCCCACCTCCAACAACCCCTGACAGCAGAGCTGTGTGAGAGTGTGGAGGAGTGTTGAAGTTAAGTCCTGATGCTTCTTCATAGTATGCCCTCACACACACACACACACACACACACACACACTGGCAGTATCTGTGTGAGAGAGTAAAGGCAGAGAAAGAGGTGAATGAACGGGGAGCAGCTCCACAATGAGCCTGCAGAGATGGATAGGGAGATTGTCCTGTGAAGTGATCCGCGAACACAGATAGACGGGGGTCACTCTTCCTGTGTGTGTGTGTGTGTGTGCGTGCGTGCGTGTGTATGTGCTGCACCACATCTGACCTAACAGCACCTCTGGTCTGGCTCGATGGGTGGGTGCTGAGGGGCCGTGTAGGGCCAAGGGCAAGGATAAGAGGAAGAAAACCCCCGGCACAATGGGTGAGTGGGAATGTGGGCGGGGGCAGGGAGGGCTGGAATGCATGCATCCCATATCACACTCACACAGCCAGAGTCCACAGGGTGCTGCTTTGATAAGTATCTGTGAATGAGGCGGACTGCCAGCTCGGCTCGGCCCAGCTAATATTTGAAGGGTTAAATTTAGCCCCCACATGTGGATCACTGTGACACACTGTACTAACATCTAGCTGAGCAGACCGTGTGTGTGTGTGTGTGTGTGTGTGTGGGTGTGTGTGTGTGTTTTCACTCTCACAGACATTCATGTGTTGTGTTTCCTGCATGTTTGACTTCAACAATACTAAAAGGTTAGCATTAGCAGGCGTAGGCATGATGGCTGAGCAGGATTCCTGTAGCACACAGGAAACACAGGGAGTGTGTGCGCACATGAAAGGGAACGTCTCTGTGGTCGTCCCCAGCCCTCAAAGTTAACAATGGCTAACGGCAATGTCACACTGTTTGGCTCATTTCAATGTGAACACGGCAATTAGAGGCTCTGTTCACTGTGCTGATGTAAATCCATGCAGCGGAGTTGAATCAAACATGCTAACTCACAGAAAAGCAGCCTGCCAGGTGATGCTCTTAAACGAAGAACCACAAACAAGGAAGATCGCAGTTCGACCGTGTTCAGGGTTTCAGTGTGCACTCAATTATATATAAGACCACATCAATCATCCTGTCTGCTTCTTCTGATGCTTCTTCTTCACTTCAATATATCATTCAATGATGATGGTTTTCATTTTGCTGCAGTCTCCTTCCACCCCAGCAGCTACATTTGCAATATCAAAGAAAAGACCAGAAATAAAGACACAAAGTCACAAACACACTTCCATTTAACAAAGTCCGTTTGAGGTTCAGCTCCATATCTGATGGGACTGATTGGTGTTTCAAAGAGAGCTTCAGTGCAGGCTGTATCGTCAGAGACGATGCTGTTCATCAGCCGTTTTTATTTTGGCAGATTCAAAGAGACTCACAGACAGTCTTTTCATTTGATGAACACACACTTGTTCCACGTGCTGTTACTGCAGCGCACTCATAAAGAAGAAGAAGAATATGTCTACCCGATCAAAAGATCTGAGAGGAAGAAACAATTTGTTTGATTGCCGTTCTGTGTTTTTGCAGACACATTTAACGTGATCGTTCCAGCAGATTGTCCACTGTAACAGCCGAGCATAAAATGAGACCTACTTGATGGTGGATGGTGAATGAGGGGCTTTGTTCACCTTTACAGTCTCTTCAGCTGTCCAACATGAGTCTGGTTCTGCTCAGGGTTTTTCTGCCTGTTAAAGGACGTTTTTCTGCCACTGTGCTGAATGTTGCTGCTCATGGTGATTCATGATGGCTCTCTCTCTGTATAACATAAACAGCCGGTCTAGACCTGCTCTGTCTTGAGATAACTTTGGTTATGATTTGGCGCTATACAAATAAAATGTGATTGATTGATTGATTTGATTACAACCTAGGTAAATGTGTCAGCCCTCAGAGCTCGTTGCCCCTCTCAGCCACCACATTTTTGTGTTTAACGGTTCAGAAGCGCTGTGACCTGGAGAGCTGACAGCAGCCCCTTTAGCCAGCTGAAGGCGAGATTATTACACCTCTGTTACGCCTCTTCTTCTATGTAAAAAGCACAGGGGCTGAATGGAGAGGAGAAGCCGCTCCGTGTTCGCTGGAGAACAAAGTAAAAACACATTAAGCTCAGGCCGCAGCCTTCAGAGGTGCACCTGATAAACTCAACAAATGAACATTAACATCTTCAGACGTCCTGATTTTACTCTGTTGAGATGCAACAAGTCAGCATGTAGAGGAAGATCACAGCACAAGAAGCACAGACAAAGACTGGCATGGTTCTACAGTATATATACAGTGTGTATATTAAGCTGCTGTTCTCTGGCGTGTACATAATAGACTCATATATATATATCTATATATATATAGATATATATATGTGTACACGAGTCTGTTATGTACACGCCAAAGAACAGCAGCTTAAGAGGGAAACTGGAGCAGAAAGAAGAGAGACATTTCTCCGTCCTGCCCTGACAGGAGCGCAGGTCAGGTCTGGCACGGCTCCAAACACGCCTGCTCCGTGGAGTCAGGGAGTGTCTTCACCTGGAAATCACTGCTGGCTCTGCTCACCACCTTTGCATAGATTTGCATAGATTTTGCATTTGACCTTCCAAGTATGTAAAGCATTCCTGAAAACAAGTCCATATGAAGTGGCCTGTAGCAGGTCGAACACATGGAAAAACCCTGCAGTGTAACTTTGTTCATTAAAGTTAACAGTTCAGTGTGAAGTGGCTGCGAGCCTCACAGTGTGTTTCCTCTCTCTGATGTGTGCACAGGGCAGGTCAGGTCTGTCTGGATTGGGTCTTTCTACTTTATTATGTTTTTAAGTGACTGACTTGATGACACATGATGATGATAGAGGTCAAACATGTCCTTACCAGGTTGAGTTTAGGAACACATCAGGCGTGTGTTTCATGCAGACGTTTGAAGCCTCCGTATTGGCTCATGATCACTTGCGTGCTGCAGGAGTCACAGAGCATTCCTTCTCACAGGTGAAACAGGCACTGAGAGCTGCAGGTAGAGGTTATTCATTCAGACCAAAAACACATTTATGGAGTCAAAACTTACAGCTGTGTACATCTGTTAAATGTCCCACAGAGACCTGATGCCAGGCCAGCGCTGGGCCTGTTCCTCCACAAGTTAGAAATGTTACTTATATTGTGAACTAGCTAACAATATATGTCTCTAACACCTACAACACTGAGAGAGTCAAGCGAATATGATCCTGTTTGTAGTGGACGGTGCAGATCTACACATCTATTCATTCAGACACAGAAACAGCTGCTGTTATTATCTGGCCAGATTATAATTATAAATTGTGACTGACAGCAGGGAGAGAGAGAGAGAACAACAGATGATGAGCATGAGCGTGTCCTAACAGAAACAATTCATCAGTGCTTCAACACAACATGAAGACACGCTCAGCTCCACCTCCTGTTTCACCTTGCTCTCGGTGTTTCTGTCTCAGCAGGAAACGCTGTACAGTTATAATATAACACAGAGACTCTCCCACCAGAAGCAGCGTCAGTCACTTTGGAGGAGATTTATAGATAAATCCATTCTCCCACATCCCTGCTGCTGATCAACCAGAGTAACGGGGCGGCAGTGTGAACACACCTGAGCGAGGTTAACAAGCCTGGCTCATTAAAAGGGCCCGTTCTAAAGGGACCAGACTTCACACACTGCTGTCTGACACTCTTTAGCAAAGAAGGGGCAGGTGTACAAGTAAGCCCCACCCATAAAGCTGCGGCTGCCTGAGCCAACACATTGTTTGTCTTGATTGGGACCAAATGAACAACAGTGTGATGATGCAGGAGAAGCTCTTCCCCTGGTTCTAACTGTTGTGTCAGTTTGAGGGAAGCAGAGAAGCCATGAGGTCAGTGATGGAGCGGTGCTTCAGCTCGAGTGAAACCAAGTTTGGATCACACTGTATTCAGTTTCCCTGTTCACAAACTGTGCACACTGTCTTTCAGGCCGCATGTGGCCCTCTGTCTCACATGGTCAGACTGTTGGAGCTCATCAGACCTGGTCCACTGCTCCTGGCTCTGTCATGTCAACACACAGACCACCTGAGTGAGGGTGAAGCACCTGCTGCAGAGGTAAGGGTGGGTGGTGATCTACTGACAGGACAGACTCCTAAGATACAACATTTACTGTCGTGTTCAAAAACGTAGTGTGTGTGTGTGTGTGTGTGTGTGTGAGTGTGTCTCAGGACGACCTTCACAGTGCGACCCTCCTTATTGATCCCAGCAGCTGCTCTGTCATCGACTTGCATGCTCTGATGCTTCATTCCTCATCGGAAGCAGAATAATATGAGCTATTGATCGCTGAGCAGAATGATCAGCGTTCACACGACGACATCTGACAGAAAGACAAAGGCTGTGCATCGATCTGTCCCGTGTCCCGCCTCATGTTTATGTCACACATGTCATATATGTAACATAATCTGCAGGGACGTCCTGTCCCAGTGAGGACGGCTGGATGACGTCTCTGCGTGGACATAAAGTAAACCCTTCTGTAAAAGAGAAACAAAGACAAGTGACACTGAGAGACGCTGTAGGTGAGCTGGAGGGCTTTGTGGGTTTCTGCATCATCTTTGCATCAGAAGAGTTTGATTGAACTTCAAACTGAGTTTGAGTTCAATCAAAAGTTATCTCAGGACACTTTACAAAGAAAGTAGGTCTGGAGCGCACTCTGACACAAGACTAAACATGGGATCAATACCACTCAGGAGTTTAACAGCCTCTGAAACCTTGTGATGTCTTTAGTGAACATTGTATTATTTCCATCATATTTCAGAATCTATTGTGGGTCACCTCATAAAACTCTCTTTATAAATGATGGGTAGAGAGATCTTCTAAGCAGAGGAGACCATCGTGATAATGAAAACACTTGCTGCGGCACTCATTCACTTCCACCTCTCCGCTCCATCTTCTTCACGGTTTGTTTCTGTTTCTGGGAGCCGCGTGTTTTCCGCAGTCCCAGCTAGACGTCCCAGAATGCGTCTGGCGCGCCCACTTCCTCCCACAGTGCCCCTAACTCATGTACGATTGGCCCTGCTGCCTTTCATCTCGGCCCAGGCCTTAATCACAGAGTGTGCATGTGTGTGAGGTTTGTTCTCCACAAGCTCTTTGGGGGGTGGGAGGGGTGACAAAAACGTACTGAAAAGATCTGCAGAGAAGCTTCTGGCAGCTGCAGCATCACACTGCTGCTTTCTTCTTGTGACACATCACATTATGTTTTACTCACTGGACCCTGAGGTTCACATGTCAGCAGCATCTTTTGGATAGGATGGAATCAGTACGTTTTAACAGCAAATATATTCTAAACTTTTTGTGTGCAGGTAAGAGCTTTGGGAGCACTTCCTGTCCCAAGGGATTGTAATTTCCTGTTCTGGGACTCATCAACAAGCAGCGGTGATGCATCAAGAGAAGTACGTCTGCACTGAAAATAGAAACAAATGAAAACACCCGCAGGCGGTGCATTGCCTCGATATGTCACCGTGTGCTGTGCAGCTCTGGGTTGTTTTCGGCTGATGTATTGCTGCGGTGGAAAAAGTTTTATTTCAAATAATCAGAACAAAGGAGAGTTTAATTTCCTTACATGTAAAGGTCTGTTCATGCTGACTCACATTCATGTTTACTGGCACACAGAGCCAAGGTTAAAGGGGACTGTCGGACTTTCCAAAGCCAAGACATATTTGTACATATCTGAGAGTCTGAATGACTGATAGCTACAGTAGGTCTCTGCAGCTGACAGCAGTGAAACAGGCTGTAAAGGCTGCGAAATGTGCCGATCAAAGTGCGTCCACTAAAAGTTCTTGTTGTTTCAACTGACAGGCTCAGATTGTTCTTCTAAGTGTCTGACAGCATCACAGAAAGGATCCCTGCAGAGATAGACCTTTTAGTTACAGAGGAAGATGATTTTTATAACCACAAACAGACATTACATTGCTCTCTGCAAACACACCAGACTCCATTCATAAAAACATACACACGTTATTTTATCTCTCATAATACAAGAGTTTTCTTGTTTACTGCTGTCTTGTTGCTTGGCTTGTTTGTGTTATTGTTCCTTACACAAATATTGTACACACCGTAACAACACAATAATGCTAACTAACTAACAGAGGAGGGAGAGGCAGCTGAAGACAGACGCCTGTGTTCTGTGAGGTAGAACGACGTTTTTGTCACAGGAGTCTGGTGGCTTTGAAGAGAGTGATGTAACAGCTGTCTCCGGTTAAAGAGGAACATCTTACATTTGAACAAAAGGCCCTTTTACATCAAAATACATAAAAAAGGACGAGGTTTATAAATGCTTGACTGAACCTTTTAAGTCAGGTTTAAATAGGGTTGGAGAAGGTGTCGCTGCAGCTGACTTAACTTCAGAGATTCTGAGACTCAGCCCCTCAAAGCTTCCTATGCTGTTCACATAATGTAACGATACTGTCTTTGCACTTCCTGCAGCACAGTAATGAACATGCTGCCCTGGTGTTGTGTGACTTTTGTTTCATAGTTTGTTATGAATCTGAAGAACCAGAGAAGTTACTTAGTGCTCTAAGAGAAGAAACCTTTGTGGACATCTGTCAGTGAACTTTTTCTGCATGTGTCACACAGCTCCACAGCAGCGTACCTAATGTCCAAATACAATCTGTTGGTCTAACTGTGGGCTGATCCTCACTGACACTTCCAGCATATTATCGATTGAGACTGCACATCATCATCTCTCTCCCCTCCGCTGATGACAAACACTTTGATATGAACAATGAGGGGAATTAGCTGAGGCCGTGTGCAATATGCCAGTTTTTGGGAGCGACATATGTGTGGGCTAATGAGTACTCGGGTCAGGTGGCCAAACGGAGGCCAGTCCGGGACTGTCAGTCCGATGTCCATCTCTTCATTCACCTGCTAATAGGATCAAAAGCAAGAGGGTCGTGGCCGGGCGACCAGCGGGGCGTGGGCTAATGCTGAACGCGCGCCACCCTTGTCCATCTGCCCCAGATGCACCGCCGTACCCGTCCCCAGGGATTAGGAACGTGAATCACTACTTTATGAGTGTGTTTGTGTAATTACCCAATCTCTAGTAAGTTTTCCATTGTTTGCTCTCGACTTTCAAGATGACACATCTACGTGGATTATCCCCTTTATACCCAGTAATCTGGTGCACAGGGAGGCTGGAGGTTGATCACAGCCTACATAAACAACATAAATCACATGTGTCCATGACATTTTAAAAGTTCCAACATATTCACTCTTATAGCATTATTTCTATTAGTTATGAATCTCATTATACAAACCTACTGTCAGTGATGTCATCAGGAGAGCATTATTATCACGCTAAGAACATAACTGTTCATTTATATATTGTGTAAAACAAACTGAATCTGCTTCATCTGTGTCTTCAACATGACACTTTCCTCGTCAGCATTAAAGCTGATGGCTGAAGTGTTTCTAACCAAATGATAGAAGTGCTCATGTGTTCTTCCACTAACGGTCAAAGAGTCAAGTCAGGAGCTTTTTAACAGTGTTCATCCAAACTGACGTGAGCTCATTACTATTTACATGAGTTTACATGAACATGCAGAGCGTTAGTCCATTATGTGATCGTTTGGTGGACTCGCTGAAATTGACTACTGTTGTTTGGTTATGAAGAAAGTCACAGAAGCTAACACATAACAGATGCTTTCCCATGGAGTTAACGAGAGGGTTGGATATGGGCTGCATGAATCACGTAGCTGCTCGGTGTTGTCGCCTGTCAGTCGGATCACCCTGACGAATGACGGCAGCAGCTGATAGCCCCATGGATTGCCATCACCTGTAACCACTATCTGCTCCATGTCCAGGTCCCATTCCCAAAGCACACTGTGCTAATGACATGTTCTGGTTGTGATTATAGAGTAGATCTGGCACATGAGGATTAGAGTTTCTATTTATCTCATGTGCGCAGGTTTCGCGGAGCAGAGCGCTCCTTTGTGGATTCACTCTAAAAGTGTTTCATCTGGCTGCAGGACTTTAGGTTCTGTATTGCTTTGGCATAGTTTTACCAATTTTATATTTAGATGAATGTTTGAGACGAGTGTAGACCCAGCAGAAGAGAAAATGTGAAGGGAGTGTCAAACATTCACTCATACATCGTTTGATCTCTTCTGCCATGTGAAGTGTCTTAACGAGCTCCTCCACACATACTTAGTTTTTTTAATCAAACACATTTAAATTTGAACGTTTACGTAATATTTTTAATCTTACTTAAACTTTTAAAACGACGGACAAGATGTCTTCTTGTGGCTTGCACTGGGGGAGGTTGCACTGGACCCCCTACCAGGTCAGAGGTCAATGGGTTGTGTTCATTATTTCATAGTTTGAATATATATTGTATTGAAGAAGAGGGCTGGTGTGGACCTTCCTGGAACAACTTTCACAAACAGTAGATGTGATATGTGACTGATGTTTTGAATTGAACCACACCAGTGATGGGTGAGGGCTGCACATCTTTGCAAAGAGCATGAAAGCATTCTGTAGTGACTATCCAACCCAATGTTCCAACCTTCAGATTGATAAATGTCCAGATTGATATTGCATTTGGGTGATGTTTCCGTTTATTGCAATGGCAGTACAGATGAGTGGTGATTACCAGTTGATGATGAATGTTCAATGCTCCAATGATGCTGTGATCCTGTGGTTATGTCTGTGTGTTACGGTAAGAACCGTATGTTCCCTCCACCTACACCAACTAACTTCCATTCACCTGTGACCTATAAACACATGACCTAGTCATGTGACCAATCACCCAACTCAAATACACACCCTAATGGTCAAAGTAAGTCATTATAACAACATATTCATCAAACTATTTACAACTTAACACAACCATAACACACACGCTCAAAATGGTTCCTACACATTCATATTATTCTTATTCACCACAGCAGAGGGGACGTGTGAGTTTGTGGGTCATTTTCATTGTTCAGATATTTTTATCCTTGTACTGATTCCAAGTTGACTAATGATTCGGATCTCACTATCAGTCAGACAATAGAGCCACAGGAAGCACTGTCCGTGCTGTTTACAGGCAACTCCTATAATAATGAGCACGTATTGTAATGAAACAATACAGTCGCCTTCTTCCACCACAACAGTCTCACTCTGCGACTCACACACACTCTGAGAAACTGATCAACATTATGTTTCATTTTATACGTTTACATTTAAAGTGTTTTAATTTGACATATTCTTATTTAATCTTTGTACTTAGGACTACTGTAGACATACACATTAAAAGCACCACCATGTGGAAGCAGAGCAGAGACATGTACATGTTGTAGTTACAGCCTATAGAAGAAGAGATCCATACCCCGCTGACAGCGCGACACACACACTGAGAGACTCCGCTCACACACTTTAATCATCACAAACAGAAATCCATCAGATCGCATTAATACCTAACACCGGGCAGATTACCGCTGATGATCTGGAGAGCGAGTCAAAGGACACGCAGAGCTTTTAATTAGTGCTATCAGAGGATGAAACACGTGTGGCTGGATGATCTGGCTCTCTGTGGTGAACCCCCTACGGTTAGTCAAGTCTGGGACCACAGATGCTGAACGTATTGATTATCACACATCTATCAATTCAACTACATTTGGGTATGCACACACACACACACACACACACACACACGCACGCACGCACGCACGCACGCACGCAAGCACGCAAGCATAGATAAAAACTTTTAACATGATGATCATAAAAAAACTTTAAACAAAAGAAAAGACAAACAGACTTTTTATCAGAGAGAGTGAACAGACATCGAGACGTGGTTTGGCGTAACAGTTAGATGCTGTGATACTCACAGTTATATGTGAATTTAAAGGGAAATTCGGGTTTGGGCCCTAATCAGATTTATTTTGGGCTCTGAATGACTAATAGGTACAAAAAGCACACAGGCTGTAATGGCTGCAACATAATCCTGCTGATATCGCTCTGATTAAGGACGTAGACGTGAAACTTTTGTTCTTCTGAGATGTTAAATTTACTGAATAAATCCATATTGACATCGATTTTGATATTTCACACAACCATACGGTCAAATTCATGACATGACTGTCTGTGCAGTTTCACCTGGAAAAGTCACATCAGTCCGTCCAGGATGTTGCAGCTTTTTCTGTGATTGTTGCAGCCAAAATGTCTGAGCTCACCTCAGATTTGTTGGAAAAGACACATGAACTTTGAGTGACTGGGACAAACGCTCCAATAAAGCCATCCATTGGCTGAGCGAACCCTACACAAACCTTAATGTTTAAAGCATCATTTAAATCACCTTCAGGTTGCAAAGTTTTTAGACAAAAGAAGAAATGACACCATGATGTGTACAAATATCAGTGCAGGCACTGCCTTCCTACTGCACATAACACGTCAGCTCTCTGCTCTCTGCTCATGAATATGTGACTGAGTTCAATGTTCAAATAAAACGTGTTTTAATCTTTCTAAACAGTTGTTGGATCAATCTGTTTTGTGTGTTTATTTAGCAAAAATAACAAATGTAAGTCAATGGTTTACTGACCTTCATTACCTTTTGGCTAAGTTGTACCTATTCTCTGTATTTGAAGCATTCGAGGAAACTCCAAATATAAGACTATGAATTAATGAGTTAACCTAAATGACTACTGCAGGTACTGGAGGAGCATTTCTACTGCAGTGTTCAAACTGAGAGCAGAAACATCCTGAGAGAGTGACACAATCATCAGTGTATAATCAACACTCACAAAATAAACAACAAAACTCTCAGATTACAACTTAACCTGCACATTCAACAACATTGCATAATACCTGAGCCCACTGAGCTCTGTCATTGTGACGGAATATTCCAGTATGTGGCCCATATGGTGGCAGAAGCCAGGACACAGGCTCACAGGATTAACCCTGAGAATAATACATGGTTAATGAACCCAGCAGTCCATGATTAAGGTTTGAGCTGAGTGAGAAACAAAGAGGTGAGAGAGCTGATTCGAGTCGGGCCGGTCCGTCCACTGTTCATACACCAATGACTGGGCTGAGAGACGGAGGCCTTCACCGTGTTTCCCGTTAGGTGATCCTGCAGTGAATACCAGGGATGGGAGAGTACAGGCCCAGCACTGTTTCCACAGCAAGAATGGATGTTAGGTTAGCTGTTAAACTGAAAACATTAAAAACACAGTCAGCTCATTCTGCTACATATCAACAAACTATTTAATGCATAGTATGAAACAAAACAGGACACAGATCTTTGCTCAAGTGGAGTAATGTTTTGGAATTTTCTTGAAACTTCACACAGAGAAACTATCACCAAACCTGTTGATTGTAACTACTTCGGCTACATGTGCACTACAACTGTACAGCCTTGGTAAAGACCAACGCTATGGAGCATACCTCCAATAGACATCATGAAAGCCAGCCTGATTAACGTTTTAAAAAGAAGCCATCTTATCTTCTTTATCCTTCAGCCAGCTGAGACTTTTCTGACACGAGCTTTTTTAAAACCTTGCATGCTGCTGCATTTCTGCATAAATGTGGTATTTTACTTGACTCTTCATTTTTATGTTGTCGTTAGATGGTATCTTACATTTCCTGTTAATGCCAGGTCTTCATCCCCCAGCAGGGGTTGTTGCACTGCAGGGGGCAGGCAGAGATACATTTCAATCCACTCGTGTGTGAAGACTCTTCAGATACATCCATAGAGAAAACAGGGTCACCATCACTGGACCAACAAGGAAACAGGTCCATTGTGTGGCTGACAGGTGTCACTGTCTGGATCTCTGGGATGTGAGGTCCAAAGAAACGATGGTCATGAGATGCTAACTTTGAAGTTTTCTTGAGCTAGCTAGCAGAAAGCTTTTTGAGTCTACATGTTTTTATGTATCTTTTGAAAGGATATTAACTCACGGTTCCCAAAAGTGCTTCCGAACATTCAAACACCAACACAGTGACGATACAGTAACTGCTTGCCACCTCCTGTGCTTCAGTGGGGAGGGGCATTTAAATTTGGAAGAAAGACTTTTAGCCAACTCAGATTTAGAATATATCCCTGTGTGCATAAAGAGGCATCAGCTTTTTAATCATGTGGAAACGTCCATTTTAAAAAGATCATTTAGACCTTTAAAATGACTTTTTGGTTTGTCACAGATACTGGTAACTATGTGACAATCAGCTCATGATGTGAGATATATAAATATATATATATATATATATATATATGTGTGTGTGTGTGTGTGTGTTTTGATTCTTCAGGTAATCTGAATACTTTCTCAGAGCTGATCAAAAACTCATCCTGTCATCATTTCCATACGTGGCCCTCACGTAAAGACTTCCTGCCTTCCTGAGTGACGCCGGATATTTGGAGCGTTTTTGGAAACTAAACTCCTGTAATGTTTTCATTTTGATTGTTACAAAACATGTTGACACTTTCAAAGGATATTATTCAAACCAGTTATCATGAGACATGAATACATATAAATGACTACAATACAATTATTGTTAGCTAATACGCTAATGAGACATGAGTATATCAGGCTCAGCTGCAGCGATGTATGCATATAGTGATCATTTCATTGTAAGTTTGATGAAAGGAAGAGGCCAGCACCAGTGAGCCATTGTTCTACAAAGGAATACATAGAGTTTGCTGTGACGCAGCTAAATGCTTCAGATCTGCTCTGCCAAAGAAACGTAGCCCCTGATCTGCATTATCTTAGCCTGAGTGCAGCTGCTGGTAGGTTATGTAATAAGAAGCTCCATATGTTCCACATAACTAATTACACGGTAAAAATGGAGGAGGGAGCAACAGGGGGAGGAGAAAGGTGAGGTGAATGAGGACAAAGGACGACTTTGAGGAGACTGGAAACGCTTTTGGAGATGAAGTTGAGAAAGAGGGCGATGTAAAAGATGGAAAGTAACATTAGTTTCTGTTCCTTCAGTTTCTATCAACAAGTGTGATCAGCCCTGCAGCCTGTTTCTCCGTGTCTCTGTCCCCACTGTTCTCCAATCAGTCCAAATTGATTCTGATAGCTGCGACTTTGACCTACTTTCAAGAACAATGGCCCCCCCATGGCTGCTTGGGACATTCTGATAGTTTGGTTTGGGGGTCACCCAGGCTTGTACAGCTACGAGCGGGCGAGGAAAAGGGTGGGCGCAGCCTAACCCCTTCATCCTTTCAGAAACACACCATCATATTCTGACCCCAAGCGACTGAGACTCTAAATGGTCAAAACAAGCAGATCCTTGGAGTGTCCAGACACCATCCAGCTCTACTGGCTGCCTCCTACCTCTGCCCCTGGACAGTGACAACACCCTCACAGTCCTGTAGGGCCTCCTTACAGAACATACATTTATTCATGTGGAGCTGGAGAGTGTCCATAATTATTGTTCAGAAAGCACTGTCTGATCAGATATGACTGTAAGATGGTCAGAACAAACTGACCATTGGTCTGAAAATGATCTGTCTGGCAGATCTCAGTGAGCGCATTCAGAAGGTTTCACTTCTGGCTTCCACTAGATCCAAGGGTGGGCAACTTCAACAACCCTGGACTACGCTATGTTTTACTAACAGAGCAGTCAAACACTGTTTTTATCTACCATGGAGTGGTATTCCATCTACAGATCTTAATTCTTCAGGGGAAGCACTCCCTGGGCCCTATTTAGACGTTGGAAGGCGCACAGTCTAAAGCGCACAGCGCTAAGTGATGTAGGGCGTGTCTGACGCACTTTTGCTACGGTGCACAATCTGGGCGCAAACCAAGCGAAAGGCGCAAAGAGGTTGGCTTAAGTCTCTGGATTATTCATAGGTGTGTTTTCTGCATAACATGAATCAAACCAATCAGAGTGTCAGCTCTCATTCCCTTTAAGAGCCCGGTGCGCCTGCAGGCAGGCGTGTTGCTATTTACACGCCAGATTTCAGTCATTCTTCTTATATAAACCAGACCCCGACCAACATACTCAACTTATTTCTTTCCACTGCTCCCCTGCACACAGGTCACTGTACGATACATGTCGAAGCAGAGATTGATGTTAAAGTCACTGAAGCGATCCCACTGATCAGCAGAGACCAACATTAAGAACTTCATTAATTATCTATGTCTCCAGACACGCCGTCAGGATCGCACAGGATCTTATGTTTATTAAAGTCTGCGTGCTGACCATCAAAGAAAGGTCGGCTGTAAATGTTTATTGACTTATTGTTGCTGCTGGATCACATGGCTGTATTCCCGTACGTAATGGAGACGGGACAGTGTTTTAATATCTGTGGGCACGATTGTTGGTGCCACAGGTAGTTATGTCTGAGTATGGTAATTAATCTTAGTTGCGTGGCTGGAGCAGGTCTCTCCCTGAGGTGAAGCAGGTGTGTGTGGAGGTGAAGCAGGTGTGTGCGGAGGCAGCGGTGAGCTTGTCCACGTCTTCCTGCACTGCTCAGCAGATCGGTAACAAACCGAAAGCAGCATCATGATTTAAGGAGACAAGGGAAACCAAAGCTTGCAGTCTGTCCCTTAAACAACGTTTTTTCACTGTATCTGCAAGCACACTGCTTTTTCCTGATGAGTAGAAGCGCTGATGTGCGTCCCCGTGAGAGTGACAAGCAGACTCGTGTTGTGAACTCTCCAATGTATGTCCATAATGCGTCCTCTGAATAAGAGAGACAGACTGCGCCTTAGACTTTAGACTGTAGACCAGGTTTTTGTTGGTCTAAGGCGCAGTCGCTGTCTGCATCCTCTAGATAGCAACGGGCCACCCGTTTGCCTGACCACACCTCATTTTAAGACACACATGCCCATAGGTGCTAACATGGACACAACATCACTTGCTATTTACACAGTGTGGTCGCTGGGCATGAAAATGACGACTGCACTGGGTGGAAAATAGCAATAACACTTGCGCTGCGCGCAGCGTGTACAACAGGACCCTTTTATTATTCATACAAACTGTTGCTAAAGTGCACACTGAACTGGGGAAAAGGGCCTTCAGGTACTCTGCTCCCTCTGATTGTGATCAGTGGCAGATTTAGTAGATGGTTTTATGTGTAATTACTGTCCTTTCTTCTTTCTGCAGGATCTCTGTGAAAATAGAAATTAATACCACTCTTCTAATTTGTCTACGTTGATAATGTCTACTCAATGACAGGGTCCTTGCAGTTTTTATCTAAAGTGATGTCCCAAGATGCTCCAGTTTCATGCAAGGGGGCACACTTGTGGCGAACCTAAAGGGTGTGGATGATTGTCTGTGCTTTGTGGTAAGTGTTCGTGTCCTGTCACTCGTAGACCTTGGATAGACGTTCCGTCATCAGCAGCCTAAAAGAGTGTACCTGGGGTCATGGGCGTAGGAAGCATAAGCATTTGTATATACCTTGTTTTTTTTATATATATATCCCTATTTTTTATTTATCTATCTATTCTTATTTTTTTAATACTGTATTCATTGACTTGCTCCTTTGTCTTGTTACTGCTGAAACACCCGAATTTCCCCCCTGGAGATCAGTAAAGGATTATCTTATCTTTATCTTATCTTATAAATAAAGTGGGTGGGACAATTTGACGGGGGGGTCTGGGGGTACTCCCCGAAAACATGTAGTTTGATAATTATTTGGCTATAGCAAAAACCCCAAATTATGGGTATATTTTGTCATTTCATCCCGAGGAAGGGTTAGGGTTAGGGTTGGCCCCAGTCAGATCACGTTTGAAGATATTAAAAAGCCAAAAGTACAGAAATTGATTTGATGACTAACTCAAAGCCATCTTTAATAGTAACCACTCATTGATGATTTAAACTTTAAAATGTTCAAATAAATGATGATGCTCTCCTGTCCATATAGCGACCCTTGACTGAAATGTTTCCTATTTAATATCCCCATAGATTTCCAGAACATTCTGATAAGAGAGCCTGCATCACAAATGACTCTAAACTGTCCCACCCCTTTCATCACTCAGCTCAGCATCACTCTCTCTCCTCTCCCTGTATTCTGACTCAGTCTCTGCCTAGATGTCAAGAGTGGTGGTGGAGTGATAATTATTTAGCGGACAGTTAAGTATTGTATCATTTTCCAGTGGAGATAATAATAAGCCAGCCAGCCCTCTTTTCAGAGCTATCATTAATTCAATTTAAATTATTATTTAAGTTATACAATGCTACTTTGTCCTATACCAACAGTCTCTGCTGTTTCTGGAGTTAACTGATTACAGCAGCGATGATGACTTACTTCTCTCTCTCTCTCTCCTAAATCGACTCTTTGAGACCTGACATTCAGATTTCTCTAAGGCGGCTTTGGGTTTCAATGTTTGCTTTAGCCTTTAGCTGGACATTGCTAGCAGCTAGCTCTGCAGCTTGTGATGAAGTTGAAGATGAAGTTAGAAGAAAAATATAAGATTATAAGGAAACATTTGAAGAGTGTGTAAACAGAAGGAGCCCTTTCATACACGCACACACACACACACACTCACGCACGCACACGCACACGCACACACACACACACACACACACACACACACGCACGCACGCACACGCACGCACGCACACACACACACACGCTCACGGACACACACACGCACACACACACACACACACACACACACACACACACTCACGCACACACACGCACACGCACACGCACTCACAAACACACAACACCTAATCATTTGAGGACATGGCTCTGATTATAACACCATACAACAGATCCTGCAGAGCACCAATGGTTAGCATTCAGTATGCCTCTCCTGCAATAGCATGGCATTCACCAAGATACACACTGACTCTGGAGAGGAAACAACCTCTGTGAACACACGCTTAACACTTTGCCTATTGCAGGACAGTTTTCTACCTGCGATGTAATTCGTTCGGTCACTGCCCAAAGCTCATGACCACAGGTGAGGGTTGGAACGTAGATCGACAGGTAAATTGATGGACCCCAAGGATGACAATGTCAGCTGGTCAACCAGCATCCATCTCTGATTTCATACTTCAACATAGACAACAAACCTTCCTCTATTGTTCCTTGTAAATAAATGTGATAAATGTGTTTTTAATATGTGACATCAAAACATTTAAGACACACAGCGAGGCTGTCCTTTCCCATTATCTGGTTAACCTACAGAACCCACATCCTCAGCTGTATATCAGCAGGAAACTGCCTAAAGACAGGCCCTGCTTTCTGCCTCTATCACACTGAGACAATGAGTCACATTCTGGCCCACAACCAACTACACACTGTAGAGACCAAAGCATCCTGAAGTGGTAGGAACTGACACACATACACAAACACACGGGATGCCTAGGGGGGACACTTTGGACCGGATGGTCAGGAGAGACGCCCTGCATAAGAATGGAAACAGCAGAGAAGGAAAAAAGGAAAAAACCAGGGGAAAGCGTGTTAAGCAGTGTAGAAGAGTATCAACAGACAAAACAGCCTCAGCAGTAATAAACGTGCAATCAGTGAAGCGGGATTGTGCTGCAGAGATAAGCTTATTACTCTTTATTTTGATTTGGGCAGCTGACAAATGTGGAAAAAGAGCCCACTGCTCCAGGATAATCACCCTGATTCAAACACTGAGACACAGTCAGCGCAACGGAAGAGCTCCAGGCCTGTAGGGGGCGCTCAGTGTAACAGATTTATTATTGATGAGACTGGGAGACGAAACAATACTGTTAGATGCCGTCATGTACCACGAACTGCTGTGCTAAATCACAACTTGATAACATGAGCAAAGAAAGCACAGAACTTTTGTTGATAAACGGCTCCCGATCAACTGATGGCTTCGTTAAAATAACCACTGCTGAGTGTAGCTTGTGTTAAAATAAACTAGAGAGCAATAAGAGAGCGATGAGCAGGACTGTTAACATAATGACAACAAAACTCAAATGAACAACACATTTTAAGACATCCTCATTTCATTATGTTTGTCACATGTGAGTTGGTTGCACGTGACGTGTATCGTTGTACATTTAATTAGATATACATTTCTGACATGCACGTCATACCTGGTCTACATTTGATTGCGCTCAAGGTTTCCCCTTCATTCTGCTCATGGAAAGAACACCGTCGAGCTCAATGCACTTTCTCTCCTCATAAAGACCAACCAGTGTTCAGTGACAGGAAGAGAAACGGTGATGAAATGAGGAAGTGACACGCAAAGAAAGCACACAATCCTCCTTCATTCTTCCTGCATGCTGCCTTTTCATGAATGGAGCTGGAAGTGGAAGCCTCTCATTGGCTGAGTGGTGGGCCAATCAGAGCTGAGCATGGGCTGGGTCTTCAGGCCATTCACAAAACTTCCTCTCTCTCACTCTCACTCTCGCTCTCTATCTATCTATCTATCTATCTATCTATCTATCTCTCTCTCTATCTATCAATCTCTCTGTCTGTCTCTCTCTCTCTCTCTCTCTCTCTCTTTATCTATCTATCTATCTCCCTCTCTCTCTCTCTCTCTCTCTCTCTCTCTCTCTCTCTATCTATCTATCTATCTATCTATCTATCTCCCTCTCTCTCTCTCTATCTATCTATCTATCTATCTATCTATCTCTCTCTCTCTCTCTCTCTCTCTCTCTATCTATCTATCTATCTATCTATCTATCTCCCTCTCTCTCTCTCTCTCTCTCTCTATCTATCTATCTATCTCCCTCTCTCTCTCTCTCTCTATCTATCTATCCATCTATCTATCTCCCTCTCTCTCTCTCTGTCTATCTATCTATCTATCTCCCTCTCTCTCTATCTATCTATCTATCTCCCTCTCTCTCTCTCTATCTATCTATCTATCTATCTATCTCCCTCTCTCTCTATCTATCTATCTGTCTCTCCGCCCCTCTCTCTCTGCCCCCCCCCCCCTCTCTCTCACACAGATAAACCCAGTTTATCTCTCCTGGTGTTACTGATCAGGCACTTAATACAGTTTTTCTCAGTGGCTTTGGAGCATTTCTCACATCACTACTAACATTTGCACAACAGTTGGTGCATTCTCAAAACAATTAGTACAAACTGCAAAACCTTGTTGATAACCTGCAAAAGCGTGTCACATGCTCAAAATGGATAGTTCATTCCTCAGAAGTATTCATGTCAATGAAAGTCCTGACGCCATTGTTTATGAACAAGATAGTCAAATGGCTTTGTCATGTTTTCATTATGACAGTTTACTCTGTACGTGTTTTCCAATGCAAAACTTCAGATCTTGGTGACACTACCTGAAAATGCTCGAGACAGCACAATATACTATTTACACAGCCATTTGAATACTACAGTAAAATTACACATTACTGTATTTAGTGAGGTAACCGAGTACAAGACACTGAATATGTATGATTCACATTTTTACTGCATACGCTCTTTGCAATTCTAATCTGTTCACAGCATTGTGCAAAAGAAAAAATACACCCTTATTTACAACAAACATAAACTCCCTTTGGGTAGAGCTGTGCACAACTGTAAACAATATTGCAGTACATATTGGAACTGAACATACAACATACACAGTACTGTAAATCATTCATGCACATCCAGACGTTCCTGTCTGTCTGGCCACATATTTTCATCTACATCACAGCGAATATCATCTCTTGCAATGCAGCGAGGAAAGTATCTCCTCGAGTGGCGAATCCACCCTCTGCAGGACTCTGCTGTGATGTCATCACATGCTGTAACACTACTGTACACTACAATACACTAAATCTGTGCTGCAGTAAAACTGTAAGTCTAAATGTAAAATGTAAAAAGTGACAAGTTCTTGTCCCACTGCGAGCTTCATGTATGACACAATGACAGTAGTGCAGTGCAGATTGTTTAGTGCTGAATCACTGTCCATTATACACACCTGTTCTCCCGACGAAATGTTTGAATAAATTGAATTTACAGTGGCTCTCCCAACATTTGGCTGCACCCTTCGACCAGCCTCAGCCATTGTGAGGCCGTGATTGACAACATGATCCACAATTGTAGCCCTGATTTCATCAGGAATCCGCCTCTGTATTTGGCCTCTTCTTCCTCTTCCCCTGTTTTGTCCCCTTCCCCTTCCTCCCCGCATCCTCACCCCTCTTCCACAAGGCTGACCCTCCATTTCTGTGTCACAGTATTGTAGAAATGGTACACACTATGTCCTGCTTGGTTCATATATGCTTGTAAAGTGGGGGTTCATGGGATTCAGCTCCGAGTGACTGTGGAGAAGTGACTTATCATTGGTTGCAGCTAATGCTTCACACAGCCCTTCTCATCAGTGAAAGCTGAGGTTCACCTGAGAGAAATTGTTCAATTCAGGAGACATTTTCAGGGGAAAAAAGATACAAAAATTTATAAAATTTGCTTGACAGATTTTGACAACTAGTTCAACATTTTTGTATGTAATGACTCAAGCAATGAAATGAGGACTATTAGTTTTATAGGGAATGACTATTCAGCATTCACAAGTATATTTCATTTTGACCGACATGACATCAGCAAATGACAATGTTATAAAACAGCAGAGAGTTGTATGAAAGCAATTGATGCATGTCCAAAAGCATTTGCAATTTGTCAGACGGAATGAGAAACTGCTACTTTGATGTGCACAAATGACTAAATGTTGTGGAGGTTGAACTAACTGTTGTGCAAAAATTAATAGTGATGTGAGAAATGCACCAAAGCGACTGAGAAAAATTGTAATTAAAGTAATTCAGCACATTTTGAGCATGTGTCTTCTTGTATAAAACATGTGACCTTACAAACAGACACTAAATAGCAGCTGACACTGTTGGACCACATGTTGTGTTAGGTTCAAAGAAAAAAACACCACAATCGTTTCACAAAAATGTAAAAAGCTACAGGATGATAGAAATGTAGTCATTCAAGCACCTTTAGACATTATTAATTTCAGAATTACAGATTTTTCAGACCATATGTCAGATTAAAAAAGTTTTTTGTTTTCTTTTACAAACAGCATGAACATAAAGCAGTATTTCTAAACCAAGCCAAACCTAAAACAATCTTATTTCCTCAGAGGTCGGTGGTTACTTGTGTTACCTTTGTGTAACAAGTTTATCACCTAACCCTAACTGTTGTCTTTCAATCCAAGTGCAGAGGAGCAGAAGCCATCAGCAACAGGTCAGGACCTCTGAGTTGCCTTCAGCAGGAGTGTTGCTGCTGTGTGTTGCTGTTATCGTGTTGGAGTTGCTGTCCCACCTCAGTTAGGCAGAAATTCTTTATCAACACGGAGCTTATCCAGCGGGGCAGGGAGCGTGTGTGGGAGCCGCCACAGATAACACACAGCTTCTACAGTTAGACACGAGGCGTGGCATAAAAGAGACACTCTGTACATCACGCATCTCACACAGAGCCGCAGTCATAATGAAAGTCAGTTCACTCATTAAAGGTGCAGTCAGTTTTTAAAACACACTAAAATAGTCAGTTATTATCTTCATTGAATTTGAATTTCCGTTTAGTTTAATCATCAGCTCATATTTTGCAGCACTGACAGCTTTATTCTCCACTTCCTTTTTAATTACTGATAAGTGGAAAAGGTTTAAATGACCTGCCATAGCTCACCAAACACAAATGTTTTGGTCATTGTCATCCCATGACAATTACTATTTACACAATTAACATTTTTCAGTCTTACAACAGACTCAACAGTCAACAAGTTAACAGTGAAATGAGTCATTGTTACATTTTAACTCACAACTTATTAAACACACTTACTTGTTCTGTGCCTGTGAGCTTCAAATATGACGATCATGGAACCATTCTAGATGCAAATGCATGCAGCAATAATAATCAACCTCTGGCTATGTATTAAAAAATGAAACAAAATATGCCATTCAAGCTATAAATAAAAAACAGAAGAGAGCTTGTGACTATGCGAAATGTCAAAACTAAGGTCAGCGTAACATTCAGCAACATGAAAGAGAAATTACTTACACGATTGAACTGAATTTGTTAGCAAAGAGCAAACTGACATTGAGATTAGCGATGATCAAACTGACACTAAGGTTAGTGATGACCAAACTCATGTTAAGGTTAGCGTTGACCAAACTGACACTAAGGTTAGCGATGACCAAACTGACACTAAGGTTAGCGATGACCAAACTGACGCTAAGGTTAACGATGACCAAACTGACACTAAGGTTAGTGATGATCAAACTGACACTAAGGTTAACGATGACCAAACTGATGTTAAGGTTAGCGATGATCAAACTGACGCTAAGGTTAACGATGACCAAACAGATGTTAAGGTTAGCGATGACCAAACTGACACTAAGGTTAGTGATGATCAAACTGACACTAAGGTTAATGATGATCAAACTGACACTAAGGTTAGCAATGACCAAACTGACACTAAGGTTAGCGATGATCAAACTGACGCTAAGGTTAACGGTGACCAAACAGATGTTAAGGTTAGCGATGACCAAACTGACACTAAGGTTAGTGATGATCAAACTGACACTAAGGTTAATGATGATCAAACTGACACTAAGGTTAGCAATGACCAAACTGACACTAAGGTTAACGATGACCAAACAGATGTTAAGGTTAGCGATGACCAAACTGACGCTAAGGTTAGTGATGATCAAACTGACACTAAGGTTAGCGATGACCAAACTGACACTAAGGTTAGCAATGACCAAACTGATGTTAAGGTTAGCGATGACCAAACTGACGCTAAGGTTAGTGATGATCAAACTGACACTAAGGTTAGTGATGATCAAACTGACACTAAGGTTAGCGATGACCAAACTGACACTAAGGTTAGTGATGATCAAACTGACACTAAGGTTAGTGATGATCAAACTGACACTAAGGTTAGCAATGACCAAACTGATGTTAAGGTTAGCGATGACCAAACTGACGCTAAGGTTAACGATGACCAAACAGATGTTAAGGTTAGTGATGACCAAACTGATGTTAAGGTTAGCGATGACCAAACTGACACTAAGGTTAGCGATGACCAAACTGACGCTAAGGTTAACGATGACCAAACTGACGCTAAGGTTAACGATGACCAAACTGACGCTAAGGTTAGCGATGACCAAACTGACGCTAAGGTTAACGATGACCAAACAGATGTTAAGGTTAGTGATGACCAAACGGATGTTAAGGTTAGCGATGACCAAACTGACACTAAGGTTAGCGATGACCAAACTGACACTAAGGTTAGCGATGACCAAACTGACACTAAGGTTAGCGATGATCAAACTGACACTAAGGTTAGCGATGACCAAACTGACACTAAGGTTAGCGATGATCAAACTGACACTAAGGTTAGCGATGACCAAACTGACGCTAAGGTTAACGATGACCAAACTGACACTAAGGTTAGTGATGACCAAACTGACGCTAAGGTTAACGATGACCAAACTGACACTAAGGTTAGTGATGACCAAACGGATGTTAAGGTTAGCGATGACCAAACTGACACTAAGGTTAGTGATGACCAAACTGACGCTAAGGTTAACGATAACCAAACTGATGTTAAGGTTAGCGATGACCAAACTGACACTAAGGTTAGTGATGACCAAACTGACACTAAGGTTAACGATGACCAAACTGACACTAAGGTTAGCAATGACCAAACTGACACTAAGGTTAGTGATGACCAAACGGATGTTAAGGTTAGCGATGACCAAACTGACACTAAGGTTAGTGATGACCAAACTGACGCTAAGGTTAACGATAACCAAACTGATGTTAAGGTTAGCGATGACCAAACTGACACTAAGGTTAGTGATGACCAAACTGACACTAAGGTTAACGATGACCAAACTGACACTAAGGTTAGCAATGACCAAACTGACACTAAGGTTAGTGATGACCAAACTGATGTTAAGGTTAGCAATGACCAAACTGACACTAAGGTTAGTGATGACCAAACTGACACTAAGGTTAACGATGACCAAACTGACACTAAGGTTAGCAATGACCAAACTGACACTAAGGTTAGTGATGACCAAACTGATGTTAAGGTTAGTGATGACCAAACGGATGTTAAGGTTAGTGATGACCAAACGGATGTTAAGGTTAGTGATGACCAAACTGACACTAAGGTTAACGATGACCAAACTGACACTAAGGTTAGTGATGACCAAACTGATGTTAAGGTTAGTGATGACCAAACGGATGTTAAGGTTAGTGATGACCAAACTGATGTTAAGGTTAGCAATGACCAAACTGACACTAAGGTTAGTGATGACCAAACTGACACTAAGGTTAGTGATGACCAAACTCATGTTAAGGTTAGCGACGATCAAACTGACACTAAGGTTAGCGATGACCAAACTGATGTTAAGGTTAACGATGACCAAACTGACACTAAGGTTAGCAATGACCAAACTGACACTAAGGTTAGCGATGACCAAACTGACACTAAGGTTAGCGATGACCAAACTGACACTAAGGTTAACGATGATCAAACTGATGTCAAGGTTAGTGATGACCAAACTGATGTTAAGGTTAGTGATGACCAAACTGATGTTAAGGTTAGCGATGACCAAACGGATGTTAAGGTTAGCGATGACCAAACTGACACTAAGGTTAGTGATGACCAAACGGATGTTAAGGTTAGCGATGACCAAACTGACACTAAGGTTAGTGATGACCAAACTGACGCTAAGGTTAACGATAACCAAACGGATGTTAAGGTTAGCGATGACCAAACTGACACTAAGGTTAGTGATGACCAAACTGACACTAAGGTTAACGATGACCAAACTGATGTTAAGGTTAGCGATGACCAAACTGACACTAAGGTTAGTGATGACCAAACTGATGTTAAGGTTAGTGATGACCAAACTGATGGTAAGGTTAGTGATGACCAAACTGACACTAAGGTTAGCAATGACCAAACTGACACTAAGGTTAGTGATGACCAAACTGATGTTAAGGTTAGCAATGACCAAACTGACACTAAGGTTAGTGATGACCAAACAGATGTTAAGGTTAGCGATGACCAAACTCATGTTAAGGTCTGCGACGATCAAACTGACACTAAGGTTAGCGATGACCAAACTGATGTTAAGGTTAACGATGACCAAACTGACACTAAGGTTAGCAATGACCAAACTGACACTAAGGTTAGCGATGACCAAACTGACACTAAGGTTAGCGATGACCAAACTGACACTAAGGTTAACGATGATCAAACTGATGTCAAGATTAGTGATGACCAAACTGATGTTAAGGTTAGTGATGACCAAACTGATGTTAAGGTTAGTGATGACCAAACGGATGTTAAGGTTAGCGATGACCAAACTGACACTAAGGTTAGTGATGACCAAACGGATGTTAAGGTTAGCGATGACCAAACTGACACTAAGGTTAGTGATGACCAAACTGACGCTAAGGTTAACGATAACCAAACTGATGTTAAGGTGAGTGATGACCAAACGGATGTTAAGGTTAGTGATGACCAAACGGATGTTAAGGTTAGTGATGACCAAACTGATGTTAAGGTTAGTGATGACCAAACTGACACTAAGGTTAGTGATGACCAAACTGACACTAAGGTTAGCGATGACCAAACTGACACTAAGGTTAGTGATGACCAAACTGACACTAAGGTTAGTGATGACCAAACGGATGTTAAGGTTAGTGATGACCAAACTGATGGTAAGGTTAGTGATGACCAAACTGACACTAAGGTTAGCAATGACCAAACTGACACTAAGGTTAGTGATGACCAAACTGATGTTAAGGTTAGCAATGACCAAACTGACACTAAGGTTAGTGATGACCAAACAGATGTTAAGGTTAGCGATGACCAAACTGACGCTAAGGTTAACGATGACCAAACTGACACTAAGGTTAGTGATGACCAAACTGACGCTAAGGTTAACGATGACCAAACTGACACTAAGGTTAGTGATGACCAAACGGATGTTAAGGTTAGCGATGACCAAACTGACACTAAGGTTAGTGATGACCAAACTGACGCTAAGGTTAACGATAACCAAACTGATGTTAAGGTTAGCGATGACCAAACTGACACTAAGGTTAGTGATGACCAAACTGACACTAAGGTTAACGATGACCAAACTGACACTAAGGTTAGCAATGACCAAACTGACACTAAGGTTAGTGATGACCAAACGGATGTTAAGGTTAGCGATGACCAAACTGACACTAAGGTTAGTGATGACCAAACTGACGCTAAGGTTAACGATAACCAAACTGATGTTAAGGTTAGCGATGACCAAACTGACACTAAGGTTAGTGATGACCAAACTGACACTAAGGTTAACGATGACCAAACTGACACTAAGGTTAGCAATGACCAAACTGACACTAAGGTTAGTGATGACCAAACTGATGTTAAGGTTAGCAATGACCAAACTGACACTAAGGTTAGTGATGACCAAACTGACACTAAGGTTAACGATGACCAAACTGACACTAAGGTTAGCAATGACCAAACTGACACTAAGGTTAGTGATGACCAAACTGATGTTAAGGTTAGTGATGACCAAACGGATGTTAAGGTTAGTGATGACCAAACGGATGTTAAGGTTAGTGATGACCAAACTGACACTAAGGTTAACGATGACCAAACTGACACTAAGGTTAGTGATGACCAAACTGATGTTAAGGTTAGTGATGACCAAACGGATGTTAAGGTTAGTGATGACCAAACTGATGTTAAGGTTAGCAATGACCAAACTGACACTAAGGTTAGTGATGACCAAACTGACACTAAGGTTAGTGATGACCAAACTCATGTTAAGGTTAGCGACGATCAAACTGACACTAAGGTTAGCGATGACCAAACTGATGTTAAGGTTAACGATGACCAAACTGACACTAAGGTTAGCAATGACCAAACTGACACTAAGGTTAGCGATGACCAAACTGACACTAAGGTTAGCGATGACCAAACTGACACTAAGGTTAACGATGATCAAACTGATGTCAAGGTTAGTGATGACCAAACTGATGTTAAGGTTAGTGATGACCAAACTGATGTTAAGGTTAGCGATGACCAAACGGATGTTAAGGTTAGCGATGACCAAACTGACACTAAGGTTAGTGATGACCAAACGGATGTTAAGGTTAGCGATGACCAAACTGACACTAAGGTTAGTGATGACCAAACTGACGCTAAGGTTAACGATAACCAAACGGATGTTAAGGTTAGCGATGACCAAACTGACACTAAGGTTAGTGATGACCAAACTGACACTAAGGTTAACGATGACCAAACTGATGTTAAGGTTAGCGATGACCAAACTGACACTAAGGTTAGTGATGACCAAACTGATGTTAAGGTTAGTGATGACCAAACTGATGGTAAGGTTAGTGATGACCAAACTGACACTAAGGTTAGCAATGACCAAACTGACACTAAGGTTAGTGATGACCAAACTGATGTTAAGGTTAGCAATGACCAAACTGACACTAAGGTTAGTGATGACCAAACAGATGTTAAGGTTAGCGATGACCAAACTCATGTTAAGGTCTGCGACGATCAAACTGACACTAAGGTTAGCGATGACCAAACTGATGTTAAGGTTAACGATGACCAAACTGACACTAAGGTTAGCAATGACCAAACTGACACTAAGGTTAGCGATGACCAAACTGACACTAAGGTTAGCGATGACCAAACTGACACTAAGGTTAACGATGATCAAACTGATGTCAAGATTAGTGATGACCAAACTGATGTTAAGGTTAGTGATGACCAAACTGATGTTAAGGTTAGTGATGACCAAACGGATGTTAAGGTTAGCGATGACCAAACTGACACTAAGGTTAGTGATGACCAAACGGATGTTAAGGTTAGCGATGACCAAACTGACACTAAGGTTAGTGATGACCAAACTGACGCTAAGGTTAACGATAACCAAACTGATGTTAAGGTGAGTGATGACCAAACGGATGTTAAGGTTAGTGATGACCAAACGGATGTTAAGGTTAGTGATGACCAAACTGATGTTAAGGTTAGTGATGACCAAACGGATGTTAAGGTTAGTGATGACCAAACTGACACTAAGGTTAGCGATGACCAAACTGACACTAAGGTTAGTGATGACCAAACTGACACTAAGGTTAGTGATGACCAAACGGATGTTAAGGTTAGTGATGACCAAACTGATGTTAAGGTTAGTGATGACCAAACTGATGGTAAGGTTAGTGATGACCAAACTGATGTTAAGGTTAGCAATGACCAAACTGACACTAAGGTTAGTGATGACCAAACTGATGTTAAGGTTAGCAATGACCAAACTGACACTAAGGTTAGTGATGACCAAACGGATGTTAAGGTTAGCGATGACCAAACTGACACTAAGGTTAGCGATGATCAAACTGACACTAAGGTTAGCGATGACCAAACTGATGTTAAGGCTAGCGATGACCAAACTGACACTAAGGTTAGCGATGACCAAACTGACACTAAGGTTAGCGATGACCAAACTGACACTAAGGTTAGCGATGACCAAACTGACGCTAAGGTTAACGATGACCAAACTGACACTAAGGTTAGTGATGATCAAACTGACACTAAGGTTAACGATGACCAAACTGATGTTAAGGTTAGCGATGATCAAACTGACGCTAAGGTTAACGATGACCAAACAGATGTTAAGGTTAGCGATGACCAAACTGACACTAAGGTTAGTGATGATCAAACTGACACTAAGGTTAATGATGACCAAACTGACACTAAGGTTAGCAATGACCAAACTGACGCTAAGGTTAACGATGACCAAACAGATGTTAAGGTTAGTGATGATCAAACTGACACTAAGGTTAACGATGACCAAACTGATGTTAAGGTTAGCGATGATCAAACTGACGCTAAGGTTAACGATGACCAAACAGATGTTAAGGTTAGCGATGACCAAACTGACACTAAGGTTAGTGATGATCAAACTGACACTAAGGTTAATGATGATCAAACTGACACTAAGGTTAGCAATGACCAAACTGACACTAAGGTTAACGATGACCAAACAGATGTTAAGGTTAGCGATGACCAAACTGACGCTAAGGTTAGTGATGATCAAACTGACACTAAGGTTAGCGATGACCAAACTGACACTAAGGTTAGCAATGACCAAACTGATGTTAAGGTTAGCGATGACCAAACTGACGCTAAGGTTAGTGATGATCAAACTGACACTAAGGTTAGTGATGATCGAACTGACACTAAGGTTAGCGATGACCAAACTGACACTAAGGTTAGTGATGATCAAACTGACACTAAGGTTAGTGATGATCAAACTGACACTAAGGTTAGTGATGATCAAACTGACACTAAGGTTAGCAATGACCAAACTGATGTTAAGGTTAGCGATGACCAAACTGACGCTAAGGTTAACGATGACCAAACAGATGTTAAGGTTAGTGATGACCAAACTGATGTTAAGGTTAGCGATGACCAAACTGACACTAAGGTTAGCGATGACCAAACTGACGCTAAGGTTAACGATGACCAAACTGACGCTAAGGTTAACGATGACCAAACTGACGCTAAGGTTAGCGATGACCAAACTGACGCTAAGGTTAACGATGACCAAACTGACGCTAAGGTTAGTGATGACCAAACAGATGTTAAGGTTAGCGATGACCAAACTGACACTAAGGTTAGCGATGACCAAACTGACACTAAGGTTAGCGATGACCAAACTGACACTAAGGTTAGCGATGATCAAACTGACACTAAGGTTAGCGATGACCAAACTGACGCTAAGGTTAACGATGACCAAACTGACACTAAGGTTAGTGATGACCAAACTGACGCTAAGGTTAACGATGACCAAACTGACACTAAGGTTAGTGATGACCAAACGGATGTTAAGGTTAGCGATGACCAAACTGACACTAAGGTTAGCGATGAGCAAACTGACATTAAGGTTAGCAACTGACAGAAAACTGACAAAGAAAAAGAAACAAATTGGACGCTCAGATGAAGCAAACAGTCTAAAAGTAAAGTGGCCGTCAGCGAGGAAAATCAAGAGTTACAACCGGAGCCAACCGTGGACGTCACACATGCTATACTGTCTGGATATCCCGGAAGTCTGCTCCCACAATTACCGTTTATCGCCATAGATGACTTCAAAGAGAATGAAACTGAGATCTTCGAGATTATCACTAAACAAAAAATTATACGTGAGTACGTAGCCTCAGATCAATCAACACCATAAGTGAAGTGGTTTAACAGTTGAGTTTCTGTTACAATGCAACACAGATCTTCAGTTCAGTGAGATTGGCAAAAAGATTGTTTCATTGTTGAATTATGAGGCACCAAAACCAACACGTTGACATTTATAGCAGCTGATAATTATCTAGCCAAAATAACTGATTTCATTCAAGTGGGATAAAAATTCACAAGCTTGGAGAAGTCCTCTAAACCCCCTTAACTCCCAACCCCCAGCCCATCCCCTCTGCATGGACCCCTAAAGGGAATGGGCAAGGACCACCCAGCAGGGGTCTTTAATACTCAACACAAGCTTTCTGTTGGCTACTGAGAGGCAAACTGAGCATTTTAATGCAGTTTCAGGACGTCTCCTAATGTGAGAGCTACTGTGACTCAGCAGACCTGTCAGGCCTCTCCTGCAGGGAGGGAAGGGTGGAGCGACAGTAGGGCAAGAGATGGGGGAGAGGAAGGTAGGAGGGCATGAATGTGGACTGGTAAAGTTCTGGTGGCAGCTAAACATGAGGACTCAAGGGGTCCATTGTACCATCTGGTTGTGACCTGATCAGTAGAGTCGAGAACTGTCGGCTCTGTTGACCAGAGCTGACCTGAGAAAAGTGTCACCACAAGATGGATGAGTCAGAGGTTATCTGTTGGTTACTGTGTGTGTTTGGCAGGGGTTGCGACCTTACATTTCATCATGAGAGCAGAGTTTGAGTGAGCCGTTAACAGACATGCCTTGGTTATTTGAAAATTAATGAATTATCTTATCAACCTATCAAGCTGAACTGTTGTTGGAGTGTGAAACCAGCCTCTGCACATACAGAGCCAGCCCTCCTCACCAGTCTGTCCAGCTGCACAGCGTCCCTCTTCTTGCTGCTTCCTCCCCAACACACCACAGCATAGAAGAAACCACTGGCCACCACAGACTGGTAAAACATCGGCAGCAGTATCTTGCAGATGTTGAAGGACCCCAGCCTTCTCATAAAGGACAGACGGCTCTGCCCTTTCTTCTGAAGAGTGTCCAGTCCAGCCTGTCGTCCAGCTGCAGCCCCAGATATTTGTAGGTCCTGACTACCTCCAAGCCGACCCCCTCGATGGACACCGGTTGTATGTGTGGCCTGCTACTTCAGAAGTCCAACACCATCTCATTGGTCTTGGGGGTGTTTAGCTGCAGATGGTTCGATTTGGACCCCCTCACGAAGTCCTCCACCAGGCTCCTGTACTCCCCCTCCTGTCCATTCCTGAGACAGCCATCGATCACAGTGTCTTTTGAGTATTTCTTCAAGTGGCAGTGATATGATGCAGTCTATGCTGCCAGACGTCTATTTGAGAGTCTTCATTTTTGGAGTCCCCTTGCTGGACATCACAAAATAATATGCTGGTATTAGGCTTGTGCTTGTGTTTCATTTTGAAAACCAACAAGAGGATGTAACCACCAACCATATATGGTTTATGGCCTGAACAACCATTTCCCATAACAAAACATTCTATGAATAAAATTTGTACTAGTTCCTACTTGTCATCTAAGTCTTGAGAAGAAGTTTGAGATATAACAGGACAATTCCTCCTGTGAGCACCACATCTTTTGGTTGTCACTGCTGTAAAGGTAAAAAGGCTTTACTTTCACAATTTCATAAATACACATACCTTTATTTTCTGTCACTGTTTGAGATGGACATAACTTTTCATTATTGTGACTGTGGAGATTATTTATGAGTAGATCATGCGAAACTGCAGCAAGATCTAGATTTCACTTCCTACTTGGTAGGCATGTATGACTGTGATGTGTGCAGTTTTAACACACGAGTTGTCACTGAGGTTCTTGTGTGTTCTTTAAGCTCTGAGGTTATTGCTGCCCTCATCTTCAACCTCCACCCAGTCCAAAGAACCAAATCACAGCCACATGGCAAAAAGCTTCCCCTCAACTCCACCCTTACCCCCTGTGGTCAACTCTGAAACGCCATTGGCCCCCAGTTGTTTAGCAGATTGAACTGTTTGGTCTGAATCCTGCTTCCCTGTGGAGGAGTGTTCCTCTGCAGCCTACTGAGCTGCAACAAGATGAACTGAAGTACAACTTAATTTAACCTCTTAGCTGGAGCTGGATATCAGGATAGATGCGAGCAGGAAGACGAACAGGGACAGTGTTTTCTCTAAAGAGGAAGAACAAAGACAAGAGCTTTAATCTTTAAAATTGAGACCCTCCCCTCCTGCAAGAGGCTGCGGTCCATCAGGACCAAATCCTCCCGACACAAGGACAGTTTCTTCCGCTCTGCTGCCAGCCTCATCGACAGCGCCACTTGACCTGGCCCTCACCCAGAATGTTGAGACTCTAATTCAGACTCTCTGCGTTACATTAACGTACACTGGACTTTCATATTGCCTATACACTGCACTATTTTTAATTTGATACTCTAAGCTTTTTGCACCCACCAATATCCTGCACATCTGTGCTGTTTTATATTACAGCTGTTGGACAGATTTTGTTTTATACATATTGTTGTTTATATTTTTATTGTCATTGCCTATTTTTTTAATCTTATTCTATTTAAGTCTTTTCCTTATTTTTATTCTAGTTCTGTTTCAATTGTTCTGCACCGAAACACCAAAACAAATTCCTTGTATGTGTGAACCTGCTTGGTAATAAACCCCGATTCTGATTCTGAAGGTTTGCTTGTTTTAATTCTTCAGAAAGAAGCGTTTCATGTGAGCGAAAGACTGAAGGATTAGCATTCATTCAGACACGTGTGACCCAAACTTTGGTTTGTCACATTAACATGGTCTTTCTTTAGTATCAGTCCCGTGTGTGTGTTGGTGTAACTGTGTCCTCTCCCTTTAAATAGCTTTGGTCAATTTACCACATGTGTGTGATTGCCAGGACTCCAGTGATTAGGCTATATGAGCCCCACACACACACACACACACACACACACACACACACACACACACACACACACACACACACACACAGACGCACACCTTTGCATAACACATTAGGACATAATTTCCTCTAACTACCCTTTAACATATATTAGGTATTTTACCTCCGTCCGTTTTTACACATTTTGGGATCTAAATGATTGAAAATGTTTGAGAAGAAGATTTAGTCATTTAGAGCCTTAGTATGTAAACACAGGACCCAGATTAATAGATATGAGGATTACACTGTAAGTTCTTGGCTCCATCTGAACAAGCAATGGATGTTGTGGGGGACTACTATCACACACACACTATGCAAACAGTGGCACTCTCAGACACACACACACACACACACACACACACACACACACACACACGCAAACACACACACACACACACACACAGTGTGGTGAATTTGCATTTAGGGAAGTAGTGTTTTTAGCTGGAAGGTGTAACGCTCTCCAGCTCTAACTGACATGTCGGCTAAAGTAAACAGTCCACATCCACACAGCAGGCAGCTGCTCTCAATGTAAGGAATACTGTGGACTCAGTCAGAGCTCTAATCACACAGAGGAATCAGACACACTAGTATTTTAATATAATTAAGGTTTAGGATTACAGCAGTGTTGTTTGTCAGTAAATAAAGTCACAATTTAACATGCACACCATGTGTGTCTCACAGTCAGTGTCGGCACCGTGGCAGGATAACAGAAACTCACTCCACCCTCTGTGTACCAGGGCACTTCCACCTACAGCCCGACGCAGGAGACTGCCGCTTTCTGCAGAAATATCGCATCACATTCCTCCACGTCCTCTATTGAGATGTTCTCGTTCAAAGTAGTTCTCCAAAGCCAACAGAGAGCACCTTGTGCCAGGTGTTTGTGAGCTGTTTAAAAGGTTTTTCTTTGTCCGTCTCTGTGGTCATTCCCAGAAAGGCCTGAGCCCTCTGCCAAAGTCTTCATAGGGACTCTGAATGGACACAATGCAGCTGACCTTTCAGAGCCGCTCAAAGGCTAATTTTACTATTCCAAATCCAAGATGGACCGTCAGTTTTTCACTCAATAGTTCAAAGTTAGATTATTACAATTCCTTACGATCAGGGTCTTCAGGTGGTCCATTTCTCTCTTTCTGCATCTCTCTCTATCCCACTTTCTTGACCCAATTCCTTTGTAGTGCTCCCCAGTGTCTGTGCCACCTGCAGTGTGTTTGGTTGTGTGGTGTGTGTGTGGTTGTCTTGTCCGTGGTTTTGGTCGTAGATTGTCTTGTGCCGTTTGGGTGAAGTATTTGGTCGGGTTGCGGTTTGCGGTTGAGGTGTTGTCATGGGTTGTATTGGTCGACCCGTTTGTGTTGTGTTATTTGTGTCTGTTTCTAAACGCAGTACATGTATTGTCAGTGATGAAGATGTTTTCTGAAGTGGCTTGTATTTTGTCTGTTTGCGTATGTTTTCTTAATCAGCAGTATTTTGAGCTTGCAGGGCCACCGTACCTTTGATGATTTATTTCTTATTTGGAAGATGCATTGTATCTGGCTGTCTAAATGTATTACAATGAGTTGGTGTTCTGCCTTTTTAATATGATCTTATGGTCCTCTAGTTTAAAAACCAATAACCTTTAGTAGAAGAAAACATGTTGTAATTGACATCATGTGTTGTGTTCATATAAAATACACATTAAGAAAATTTCCCACATGTCCCCCGACCTCCCACATTCCCTGACTTTTCTCTAAGTTGAATGCAACCTCGCAAAATCCAAAGACCTTCAAGACATTCCTTGACCAGTGAGAACCCTGTTTAACGATATGGGGTGGCAGGGGGGGAGAAGAAAGGGAGAGAGAAAAAAGTCAGAGCTCTCTTTTGACAGTGAAGAGGGAGAGAATTGAAAGAAGACAAGGAGGAGGAGGATTAAGGCTGCGGTGGCGGCCGGCCCCGCAGAGGTCATTCTGCCACGCTATGGTCACATTAAAGACCACAAGACCCCCTAACCCGAGTGAATGGACCCGGTTCAAGTGCAGGCACCCTTCCCCAATAGGGCACAAACACTCACACACATTCACACAGACACACACACATTCTGCCCCCAGTGTCCAGTCATCACTTTCATGTGCTGACATGGGTTGTTGGGCGGCCTTTCAGAGACCTTCAGCGTGCAGCGAGTAATAGGCTCCCTCACTGAATAAACTTGTTCCATTCACAATAACGCTGCTCCAGAGGATGCTGGGAGGCCGGGGTAAGGAGGGGGGAAAAGGGGAGCCTATAATATAAATATTGGTCCAGCAATGGCACCTCAGTAGTATCAAATCAAAGAGCAGTGTGATTAGAACCAAAAAAGTTCCTCACAACATCTGTTTATAGGACGTATGAAGCTCAGCGTTTCTTTGTCCATGTATTATTTGTCCTCCTTCCACACAGCGGGCGAGCAAGCGAGCGAGCTTAACCAGGAGTGTGAAAAACTTTCCAGGTCTACTACGAGGTATGCCGCAGCGCTGCAGGGGGGTGACGGTGTTTATAGGGCTGCTTGTGATATCTCCCACTTGAAATTAAGCACAACGCTCAACTCACAGCCTGCAGTTTATGAAATGAAAAAAAAAATGGAGCAACAGCATGGCAGGCTGCAAATAAAATGTAATAACCGTGAATGTTGTCCTGGGTGGAGACAGAAACAGGGACCCTGTCTGTTAAACCTCCCATTTCCTGCAGGACGCACGTACACTAAGGGACGCGTGGTGACTAGACGTGGATGTCAAAGGAAGTAAGATCAGTGTGTCGTCTGTTACAATAAATACAGGGAGGCCTTTATTCCTCAACATCCCCTGCTATTCTTCTTCACAGGCACAAAACAGTAGGCAGGGAAGTGAGAAACAATGCTTTTCCTGTGACACCAAAGACCCCGAGCAGTGTAACCATCAAGACACTGAGGATGCATTTGTGTGTGTCCTTTTTTCTTCATATTTCCAAACAAGTGAAAAGTGTTTAAAGTTTCTTTATAATAATAGTAATTATTACTATTACTATTATTGTTGCTAATATTTCTGTTTATTGTAACCATATTACTGTTATTGCATTTCCTATTCATCACTGTCTTACCTCTCTCCCTTTTCTCTGACTTTGGAGCAGCTCTTAAGTGAATCTTTCTTTATCTTATCTTATCTCGTCTCTCCTCTACTACCAAGATGTGGCATGCAGCGAGGAAGGGAGGAAAGTGAGGGGATACAATTGAAGTAAAAAGATGCAACTGTAGCATCACAAAACTAAAGGAAAGCCTGGACTCTTCTGACCCCGATTGGTTTGTTTGTGTTACTGTGCTGTGACAAACAGCATCCTACTTTGACTCCTTGACTTGTTTCTCACTATGTCAGGGCCCAGGTATAAAAACAATAGACTGTCCCTTTAAGGCAGCTGTTTACAAAGTGTGAGGTGCGCCTCCCCTGGGGGGCACCAGAGGACTTCAGGGGAGGCGCAGCGCGAGAAAAAATAAACCTTTAAACATCTGGTTAGCAAACTTCTGCGATGTGTGGGGCAAAATGGGTCGATTTTTAGTAACTACAGAGAGAGTTAGAGACGGATAATGTAGCGAGCAGAATGACAGTGTGAGACCATGTTAACTCCGGCGTCATAATGAGACCAAGCTGTCTGTGGAGGCTCTACACAGGTAACGTATTTGAAGCGTAATTTTTGACACGCGTATGCCGGGAACCGGGGGCAGCTGCTTTTATGTTCTTTCAGGGGAGGCTCACTTTGTTCCACAGAGTACAGCAGCACCTCAGCAGCACCTCAGAGTACAGCAGCACTATGTTCTGACAGAGAAGAGTCTCCTCCGTGTCAGAAGCCTTTCTGATGGCTGTGTATTGTAGAGGTGTGAGGAAGTGACAACTGGCTCGGTTAGCTTTACATTGACACGAGGGTCTCAGATCCCTGCTGCTCCTAAATGAGGCCGGCAGCCGTCTGTCAAACACCACAGTCACTGTGTGTCTGAGCTGAAGGTGTGGAAGTTAGTCCTGAGGTACTGAATTCAACACCAGCTCCCTAATGGCACCATGCTAATTCCAAATGGCAGCCAGACAGGAGTCTTTCACTTGCTGCAATCACCTTTTGAGTTTCTGATTCTGCACTCATTTTAAAACTTAAAGCACCCACATGTTTCCAGGTGGTCGGTCCACAGGGAAACACCCGAAAACATGGAATCTGCTGAATCTCTTCTTCTTCTTTGTCCTCTTTTCAGTTGGGGAACAAAATAAGTGAATTACTGCCAAAGTGTGGTGAGGAGAGAGACAGACAGACAGATATTCACGTCATTATTTCAGAACAATAAAACATTAAAACAGTTATCAGCTCAGCAGTGATGCTCCCAAGTCCATGTTGATCCTACAGAGGAAGACGAGCAGATCTCTCGCTGTCTTTAACCCCTCTCACATATGCACTGCACTTAAAAATTGTCCAGGTGGGCAGCACGTGTGAACACAAATGGCCAAATTTTTCACCCCGACTTTATGCACAACTTTTCCTGCCAGCCTCCAAGTAAAATGTCAGCAACAAGTCGGGGTGAGGCGATGTGTGCACGCTGCAGGTAATAGGAACATTCATGGCGAATGAGGGTGGAGTGATGACGCGATTTATTGCTCAGATCCGAGATCAGATTTTTATCTTTGGCTGTTCACATTATTTTTAAAATGTGGCCAATATCAGATTGCAGTGTGAACTGGTCACGGTCCTGAACTGACCCGCATGAACAAAAGAACAATAACAAAGACTACACGCAGCACGCTGTTGGACGTGTGCCATGGAAGTCAGCGTTTATGGTTTCATGTATAAATTGGTGTGCGTGCAGAGTTAATACTGAACTTTTATTTTGATGGGGTATTCTCCACGGCGGGTCTCACAGTCAACAGACTGCACACCAGACTAACCCCACAGCATGTCCACACGTTGCTATTTCTTCACTAAAACCAGCAGACAAACTGTCTCCTACTTAATAAGGACTGGTGTAGGCCTGGCCTTTTTATTTGAGCAGAAACGAAAATGAACATTTACGCACAAGGCACAGCAGCATAACTCATTAATTATCTAAATCTCAGACAGGATCTGATGTTTATTAAAGTTCTGTGCGTGCATCATCAAAGAGATTGTAAATGTTTATTTACTTCTTGTTGCTGCTGGATGACAGGGCTGTATTCTCATGCGTACATAATGGACACTGGACAGTGTATCAATATCTGTGGGCATGATTGTCGGTGCCACAGGTAGTTATGTTAGAGGATTAAAACAAATGTACCTTTTTAGTTGTGTGTGTGTGTGTGTGTGTGTCTGTTTCTGCGAGTATTAGAGAGACAGCGCATCAGAATGAGCGTGCATGATGGAGAGCTTTGTGTCCTATTCAATATGCCATTATTAATTTTGTTATTATTTATTTGTTTGGCATATTTTCCAGCCGGACATTTTGGCCATTGATACTTTTATCTTCCGGACAACTACACTTGCCAAATTTTGAATAATGGCTTTTTGTGGAGCAATGGCAGCTACTTCAGTACAGAGGTGTGTGTGGACCAAGGTTATTATAGTTAACAAAATAACGAAAACTAAAATTTTTGTTAACTGAAATAAAAATATAAATGGGACTGAGTTTACAAAACTAACTAAAACAAAATAAAATTATAGCAGAAATGTCCTCCTCATCTTTGTCAATTCATTTCATACACGTGCCTGTGATCTGATCACCCCCCATGTTTCGCCACGCAGGTGATCAGCAGACCGACATTAAGTTTAACATCATTGTGTAAAATACAGTTTTACAACACAACATGATGTGTTTTACTCCGATACAGTCATTAGAGATGTGGGCTTCATGTAGCGCGATGTGGAGGGGGGCGTTACCTTAACAACTGCTGCAGCGAGGGGCTACTTGAAGCGTATCAGTCCACAGAAACCCACTCTGTTACTATAAAACATGCCACTCTGCTTTTAATATTTCTATTCGGTATTACACAAACTCTGTTTCATAGAGCAGTGCTGGGTTCACAAACTGAAGAAAGAATCCCAAAACAAAAGCTCACACTTTGTTGTTTTGCTGTGACTCACACCAACTTGTGCTGCAGGTGAAGCAGCGAAGCAAAGATACACACAAATCCCCTCGATGAACGATGTGCATGTGTAATGTGCTCACTGTAGACGTACTGCTGTGAGAAAAACCTTTTGAAGATCACGATTTGATGCTATGACCTGCCTGTTTTATGTTTCTGCCTTCATGAAGCACTTTGTAGCTTTTATTTTGAAAAGTGCTCTGTATACAAAGGTTATTATTATTACCATGTACCATTACAGAAGGATTTATGTTTAGTGTTTGTAATTTTATATTCTGAGATGGGTCACAGATAATATGGGACTTCATCTCTCCTTGAGTTGATGATTGAAGACGTAGTGATGTGAAGCGATTATTGAGGATCGATACACTGAGATGTATGGAGATACATCCTGAATTGTTGTGTAGTTCAGATTAACAGTGACAGTCATGGCAGGCTGAAGAGGGAATAACTTCATAAAAATATGAACATTGATTTATTATGTTTTGAGTTCTTATTTCACAATACTTGTTTTTTAAAACTCATTAAAAGTAAACTGAAATTGAAAACAAAAAGTCAAAACGAAATAAAAATAAAAACTAAAGAAAAATGTAAAACTATTATAACCTTGGTGTGGACCAGTGACTGTATATATAGATGGACGACGCGTCTCTATCTGCTGTCATTGTATGAAAGTGATGCCAAAACAGCCTCTGTTATAGGCCAGGCCATCTTGTGATGGTGACGTCATACGGAGCCAGAGACTGCGCAGTAGAGATCGGCGGGTGGAGCGGCCGTAGCCACTTAGGCTAACCCAAACACACACTTAACTTACCGAAAAACAGCAAGGATCCCGCACGCCGGCGTGTTTAACAGCAGAACAGCTTCTTGTGTTGGTCTGAGGTTAACGTTCACGGGTATGGAAACTTACGTTTCCTCTTGCCGTTCATCCTCCGCTCTGCTAATGTGGAACTGATGCAGGAGCCTAATTTGTCAACAGAGCTGTCAATCATCATTTTGACAGCATCAAATAACTACTTAAAAATAAACTTGTCAGAAAAAAGAACACCTGGACATAAGTCAGCATGATAATAACTAGCTATAATGACAGAAACCATGTTTGAGAAAAATGTATTTGACGTGTATTTTGATTTTATAGTTTGACTAATGTCCCATCTGTTAACATGGAGGAGGCGGGCTTTATGAGCTATACTGCAGCCAGCCAGCAGGGGGTGCTCGAAATGTTTTGGCTTCACTTTAAGGGAGCTGTCATGTGGTCCATCTTTTTATACAGTCTATGGTGTAGATGAGTTGGAGCCAAGATTCCTTCCATGTTTATATTTACAGTTTGACTCCAACCAGCACAGTAGTGTGAACGTAGCCTATGTGTGGAGGATCAGAGGCCGCTCTGGACCAGGACCCGAGACTCTCAAAGGTTACTTCATGTTGTTCATTCCCAGGTGTCGCTGTATACGTGAATTAACAAAAGCAGCAAACCAGCATCACATTTCATTCAACTTTTAACAGTAAGGAGGACATATAAAAGATGTGATCAGTGCCTTGTGGATGTGAATGCCTTCTAACTCTGACCTTTGCCCTCAGTAATACACCAAACTGCATCAGGCCTCTTATGCACTGATACGGCCCACATGTTGAGAATTCCTCACAAGGTTTTTGCACCAGACCAAAGTTAACAAACAGAGCAAGCATTGTCTTGTTTGGTTGATGATTGATGTTGTTCCCACCTGCAGGTATGAGCAGGTGTGTTTTCCAGAAAGAGCTGGAGCTATAGCTGCCACAAATGGAACTTGAGTCTCTGCAGTGATGGAGGTGCAGCTCCATCTGTGCATTCAGTGTCACTGTGAGGTCCCCCCTGTGTTTCTTTGGCCAGATCTTAACTCAAGGCCATGTCACAGGCTGCCGCTTCAACTGAAGTTGTCATAAGCATTGTTTTACCTCTCAGAATACAGGAGATTTTGTCTGACTGTGTGACTAAGGAGGTGTAAATGGTTAGTTCAGATCCAACACAGTATCTGACACAGAAATAAAAACCTAAGGATCAACGCAGCAGTGGAGCAGTAAGGTAAAATCAGACACTTAGAATAACAATCTGAGCCTGTGAGTGCAAAAGCCAGCCATTACAGTCTGTGTCACTGCTGCAGGATGAAGACATTGACTGGAGCAACTTCAAAATAGATGAACCTATTAGTGATTTACACACCATAACATGTTACATCTCCACTTCTGTTCATCTGTTCTGAGTTACAGTCCAGCAAACTGATTTCCTAAATGTATTTTAAAAGTCAGCATGTGTAGGATTAAAGACGTTGGGGTGACAGCAGAGACCATCAAAGAATAAATCGACCTGTACATCCTCCCATCTCATTATAGATCACTGTTCTTACTGTGATCTGAAGATTAATGAGAGTCTCGGAGGTATTGAACCATCAACACTGGCACTTTTCCACAACGTTCTTATATACCAGGGAGTAGCATCAAGGGTTGTTGGAATGACATGTTTAAGGACAGTGAAAGAATGCAGTGAAGTGTGTGCTGGAGAGAGTGTTGATGTGTTAGTGTTAGCAGTTACACTCTGTGTTGTCATATTTACAGCATCTGGCAGCCTCTCCTCACACTGACACACCTGTTTGTTGTGCAGTGCAGGTACAGATACTGGATTGTGGGACTTGCGGGGGAGTAGAGTGGAATGAATGCTGACACATACCAACATGGTGAGAACGATCAGGTAGCGGCTCTGAGTCTGTGTGTGTTTGTGTGTGTAACAATGCATGGAGGATTTCACAGAATAAGCCTTGCATGCCGCTCACACCCACAGTGTCTGACCTACTTCTGCAGGGTTAAACTTCAGCAGTCACTGACAGGTGAGTGCTTCCTGTAGACCTGATGCACCTAGCAGGAAGTGTAAACACTTGTCTAACCGACCAGCTTATCACTGGTCATAAATACATGAACATGTCCAAAATTAGTATGTGTGGTAGTCATGAATTAATTATAATTACTGTTAAAACTGCAGATTTCAGCAGACTGAATAATCTCAGGTTGTGTTTGATCAATGTGAATAAACACAAATGTTCCCTTGGTCAAATGTGTGAGGTGAGAATTTGCTTAAATTTTTGTTTCAACTCTAACTTATCTAATGAGGCAGGACTGTAGAAGTAATCATGGCCTTGGTAATCCTGCAAAAATGACTGAAAGGTAAACAGTAGAAAAACTATATTGTTAAATGTATGTGGATGAATGCGTCCCAGACCACCTCCATATGTGGCCTGAGTGATCGGATGTCTACTTGTGATCCGATCACAAAAACCACGTTATTACCAGTGTGTTACGGTGATCAGCAACAGGATGAGTGGAGGAGCAACATATGAAAACAGGTCAAATCATTTGCAAGGCTGTCGTCTGATGAGTGGAGTGGAATGATTGCTTTTGAAGGTGTGGTTGTGTGCGTGTGAATAATTGTGTGTGTGTGTGTGGGGGGGGACAAACAAAAGTTGTGAATGGCTCGGCTTTCTCCCTCCAAAGAAAAGACAGCGAGTGAGCAAAGGAGGAATGAATAGGAGAAAGAAAGTAAGAGAGGAGGCTGTGTGCTGCTGCGGCATGCAGCCTGAGAATCCCCACAGCAGATGGTGTGTGTGTGTGTGTGTGTGTGTGTGTGTGTGTGTGTGAGAGAGAGAGAGAGACACAGAGAGAGAGAGAGAGAAACACAAAGGGCCCAGGAAGTGGCGGATGAGTGGCATGCAAAGGCGCAAGCCACAGGATCTGTCTGTCTGACAGGCTGGACACACTGTCTGCTGCTTCCAGTCACTAATACTGCCTGTCTCTCTGCCATCAGTCACAAACACTGCCTGTCTCACTGCCATCAGTCACTAATACTGCCTGTCTCTCTGCCATCAGTCACTAATACTGCCTGTCTCTCTGCCATCAGTCACTAACACTGCCTGTCTCTCTGCCATCAGTCACTAACACTGCCTGTCTCTCTGCCATCAGTCACTAACACTGCCTGTCTCACTGCCATCTGTCACTAATACTGCCTGTCTCTCTGCCATCAGTCACTAACACTGCCTGTCTCTCTGCCTTCAGTCACTAACACTGCCTGTCTCTCTGCCATCAGTCACTAACACTGCCTGTCTCTCTGCCTTCAGTCACTAACACTGCCTGTCTTTCTGCCTTCAGTCACTAACACTGCCTGTCTCACTGCCATTTGTCACTACCACTGCCTGTCTCTTTGCCATCAGTCACTAATACTGCCTGTCTCTCTGCCATCAGTCACTAATACTGCCTGTCTCACTGCCATCAGTCACTAACACTGCCTGTCTCTCTGCCATCAGTCACTAACACTGCCTGTCTCTCTGCCATCAGTCACTAACACTGCCTGTCTCACTGCCATCTGTCACTAATACTGCCTGTCTCTCTGCCATCAGTCACTAACACTGCCTGTCTCTCTGCCTTCAGTCACTAACACTGCCTGTCTCTCTGCCATCAGTCACTAACACTGCCTGTCTCTCTGCCTTCAGTCACTAACACTGCCTGTCTTTCTGCCTTCAGTCACTAACACTGCCTGTCTCACTGCCATTTGTCACTACCACTGCCTGTCTCTTTGCCATCAGTCACTAATACTGCCTGTCTCTCTGCCATCAGTCACTAATACTGCCTGTCTCTCTGCCATCAGTCACTAATACTGCCTGTCTCTCTGCCATCAGTCACTAATACTGCCTGTCTCTCTGCCATCAGTCACTAACACTGCCTGTCTCACTGCCATCTGTCACTAATACTGCCTGTCTCTCTGCCATCAGTCACTAACACTGCCTGTCTCTCTGCCTTCAGTCACTAACACTGCCTGTCTCTCTGCCATCAGTCACTAACACTGCCTGTCTCTCTGCCTTCAGTCACTAACACTGCCTGTCTTTCTGCCTTCAGTCACTAACACTGCCTGTCTCACTGCCATTTGTCACTACCACTGCCTGTCTCTTTGCCATCAGTCACTAATACTGCCTGTCTCTCTGCCATCAGTCACTAATACTGCCTGTCTCTCTGCCATCAGTCACTAATACTGCCTGTCTCTCTGCCATCAGTCACTAATACTGCCTGTCTCTCTGCCATCAGTCACTAACACTGCCTGTCTCACTGCCATCAGTCACTAATACTGCCTGTCTCTCTGCCATCAGTCACTAACACTGCCTGTCTCACTGCCATCTGTCACTCATACTGCCTGTCTCACTGCCATCAGTCACTAATTATACTTGTCTCTCTGGCATCTGTCACCAACAATGCCTGTCTCTCTGGCATCTGTCACCAACAATGCCTGTCTCACTGCCATCTGTCACTAATTATACCTGTCTCTCTGTAATCAGTCACTTATACTGCTTGTCTCACTGCCATCAGTCACAAATTATACCTGTCTCACTGCCATCAGTCACTAATTATACTTGTCTCTATGTCATCTGTCACTAACACTGCCTGTCTCCCTGCCATCAGTCACTAATAATGCCTGTCTCTCTGCCATCTGTCACCAACAATGCCTGTCTCTCTGGCATCTGTCACCAACAATGCCTGTCTCACTGCCATCTGTCACTAATTATACCTGTCTCTCTGTAATCAGTCACTTATACTGCTTGTCTCACTGCCATCAGTCACAAATTATACCTGTCTCACTGCCATCAGTCACTAACACTGCCTGTCTCACTGCCATTTGTCACTACCACTGCCTGTCTCTCTGCCATCAGTCACTAATACTGCCTGTCTCACTGCCATTTGTCACTACCACTGCCTGTCTCTCTGCCATCAGTCACTAATACTGCCTGTCTCTCTGCCATCAGTCACTAATACCGCCTGTCTCACTGCCAACAGTCACGAATACTGCCTGTCTCTCTGCCATCAGTCACTAACACTGCCTGTCTCTCTGCCATCAGTCACTAATACTGCCTGTCTCTCTGCGATCAGTCACTAATACTGTCTATCTCTCTGCCATCAGTCACTAATACCGCCTGTCTCTCTGCCATCAGTCACTAAAACTGCCTGTCTCTCTGCCATTTGCACTAATACTGCCTGTCTCTCTACCATCAGTCACTAATACCGCCTGTCTCTCTGCCATCAGCCACTACTACTGCCTGTCTCTCTACCATCAGTCACAAACACTGTCTGTCTCTCTGCCTTCAGTCACTAACACTACCTGTCTCTCTGCCATCAGTCACTAACACTGTCTGTCTCTCTGCCATCAGTCACTACCACTGCCTGTCTCTCTGCCATCAATCACTACCACTGCCTGTCTCTCTGCCATCAGTCACTAATACCGCCTGTCTCACTGCCATCAGTCACTTAAAACTGCCTGTCTCTCTGCCATTTGCACTAATACTGCCTGTCTCTGTACCATCAGTCACTAATACCGCCTGTCTCTCTGTCATCAGTCACTCATACTGCCTGTCTCACTGCCATCAGTCACTAATTATACCTGTCTCACTGCCATCAGTCACTAATACTGCCTGTCTCTCTGCCATCAGTCACTAATTATACTTGTCTCTCTACCATCAGTCACTAACACTGCCTGGTATAAGTCACCTTGGATCACACAGTTTATCCACAGTATAGCTTATGTATCATTACATGCACATAAATGTAACCGATGGGCTTCTGCATTGTGTTGTGATAATCACACTGTCACACTGGGAAACAAAAAGACAGACAGAACCTCCATTACATCTCCCAGCCCGCTCCAGCTCCTCTCTCCGACAAGGGAATTTTACAAAAGGGCCGATATAACATTAAACATTGATAAAGAAAACTACATACAATACTAAGCATACCTGGTAAACAGAAAGACAGACTGAACCTCCGTTACATCTCCCAGCCCGCTCCAGACAAAATTAAATCACTTAACTTAGCAATTTAGTTTAACGTACCACAAAAGCTCACTCACGGACAATAAATGTGATATTTACAGGATTTTCAAATTCAATTAATGCATCGACAAGTAACAATAGACACGGTAGAGCATCGTAGGAAATACAAATATACACAAAGAAAACCATAAATAATACTATAGATAAGATAAATAGCTTCAGATAAACAATGGAAACCTGTCCCACAAGGGAATTTTACAAAAGGGGAGAGGGGAGGGGGCGAAAGGAATATAAAACAAAAACCAAAGAAGAAGAAACAGAGAAGAAGGAGGAGCCATATAAACAACCCCAAATGGAACACTGAAGTACTCTTATTCACACACTCAACATCAGGTATATTTTGTGAAATTATAACAGCAACTGTTGAGATACAGGATATTCACGACCCTGTTACATGTTAAGATTGAGCAATCCAGAGTAAAGCTGGACAGTTGAGGCAGGAAGTGTGGTGCAGTAGGCACACCAATTAGCTGGAGGCCATCTTGGTTCACCTCAGAGGGATTTGGTGTATGCTGAAGGTGGTCAGGAGGAAGGAGGGAAGGTAAACTGAATTCCCCTGAGGCCAACTAACCACAACCTACTCATCTGTATGTTGGATAAACAGCTCCAGGGATGAATAACTGCAGCCTGTCCATTAAGATTACAGTGACATCCCCGCCCTTCACTTGTAAACTAAAGATGCAGTACAAGTTATGTTGGGACAATCAAATGTGACCTGATAAAAGGGCAGCAGATACAAAGTCCATACATGAATATAAACTATATAAATAAACGGAAAGAGAAAGAACCTAAGTGTGAAGATGTTAAGGGGCCATCTTATCCTCTTTACAGCGCTATCTTTGCTCTATGTTTTCAGACCTGCTATTACATACAGTCATCATCAACAGCATATTAAGGCCTCTGAATGCTCCATGAACTTCTGCTGGATTCTCAAAGTGTGTTTGAAGTTATTTGAATTAAAAACCATAACCGAGTCTTTATTCTTCTGACATCAGAAAGCTCAGATATCATCACATTGTACGTTATTTGATGACTCCTTTAAATTATATAATGTACGCTGTAAAACCTGATGAAGTCAGGTCCACCATTTTACCGCAGAAGATTGCTGTTAGTATAATCCTGTTTGAATTGATTGAAAACAATCTTTATAAAACAAAACTAATTCAAAAAACCAAGAGCATGACATAGATAACTTCCTTAACCCCTGTGTGGGGCAGATTTTAGAGATATGAAGCATTTCTGTTAAGGATTGTAATTATTAAAAGAGACCCAAACGCAGACACTGGCAGGCAAAATAAAGTTAAAGGGGGTTTATTGCAGGTTGAGGCTGAGCAGTGGATACCTAAGGCTGGAAGAGTGCAGGCACCAATGAAACTCTGAAGGCAGACTGAATCCTCAGGAGAGGAAATGTTTGTGAATGTTGATGGTGAATTCAGACAGATGAGGCAGATGCTGGCAGCATCACTGAGGTTGTAATCTGGCAAAGAGTAGAGGTGAAGCTGGGGTTCTCCAGATGAGGAGATGAGTTGCAGGTGCGTGATGTAGCCAGGTGCCTGATTGTGCAAGCCACACCCTCCAGAGACACAGACACAGACACAGACAGACAGACAGGGGGGAGGAGACACAAGGGAAACAGGAACATAGGGAAACCACTCGGATCACAGACAGAGCTGTGACAGGACCCCCTGCTTCTTGCTGCTGAGTGTAAGAAAGCAGCCCGGGCAGACTTCCAGACTTGTCGACAGCGCTGTAGATTGGCCTGGACAGAGGGAACTGCCACTTCGTCCTCCTGAGCTGGGAAGAGGGGAGGTTGGAAACCAAGAGAGACCATAAATGAGGACATACCTGTGGCACAACTGATCATGGAGTTATGGGCGTATTCAATCCAAGAGGGATGAGAGCTCCAGGATGCTGGATGGTGGGCCGTAACACAGTGGAGGGCTGATTCCAAGTCCTGATAAGCTCTCTCAGTTTGACCATTAGTTTGAGGCTAGGACAGTCTGGCAGTGGCTCCAAGGGCATGGCAGACAGCTTAATGTCACATCTTTTTCGTCTTTGTGTCTTGTCAAAAGCTTTATGACAGGCTGTTTTGTTTTCTGAAATGTATCAGTGAAAGGACCACACATATTTTCACACATTTTAATTACAGTGACTGTTTGTACTGTGTATTGCTTTAATAGTTCTGAGGCTTTATTTGATGGCATATTTCTTTATCTTCCCTCTTTACTGTATTTGCTGTCAGTAAGTGGTGTGAATCCTGGATAATAATGTTCAGTAGTTGTACAATATAGAATAGATTAAACACACACAGAGCATGTCTCTGTGTGTGTCTGTGTGCCATGTTTCCTGGATGGCATATCATGGCCTTCTTGGGTGGCAGACCCTCCTACATAACAGCTGCTCATATTTGCCTCCAACAGAGTCGGTGGGCAGATCAGCCAAACAACCTATGAGCTCTGCTAGACAAAACTGTTGATGCACAATGTTAGTGTGTGACTACAGCTGGTAGTTTGGACCCATGCTTTCAAATCATGTGTTGCCGCACAGCTTTCTCATAGGCTTCAGTCTAGTGAGCGTCTGAGTCCACTGATGAAACCTGATTCATTTGTTTCTACGCCTGACCTGCACCTTAACATAAATTAACAAAAGTTGCAGCAACTAGAGCAATTGGACCATAAATTCTATGATTGTTCTGCCTTGTAGCATCACACAAATTCTATTGACAACAGTGTGCTTGGTGCTGGTATGTCACTAGCTGCTAGCTCATTTGCTTTCATCCATCCATCTATCCATCCATTTTCCTCAGCTTATCCAGGGTAAAGTCACACTGACAGCAGGCAAGTTAACCCAGACATCCCTCACCAAAGCCATGTTTCCCAGCTCCTTCTGGGGGATTCAGAGGTGTTCCCAGGTAAGGTGGGATTCATAATCACTCCAGCAAGCTCTAGGTCTACCCCAGGGTCTCCTCCCAGTTGGAGGTGCCCGGGAAAACCCCCAAAGGATGTCAGAGCTTTTTACTCTAGCTCTTTGGCTGTGCCTAGCCACCCTGCGGCAGAAACTCATTTTGGCAGCTTGTACTTGCAATTTCATTCTTACAGTCACATCCAAACTCATAACCATAGGTGAGGGATGTAACTCAGCTAGAGTGGTAAATTTAGAGCTTCACCATACGGCTAACCTTCCACTTCACCCTGAAGATCCGGTACAATGCCTGCATTACTGCTGGCGCTGCACAAACCCATCAGTCAATGTCACGATCCATTTCACACTGACTCGTGAACAAGGCCGCATGATACTTGAACTCGTTCACTTGGGGCAGTAACTCACTCCCCACCCAGAGAGAGCAATCCATTGTTTTCTTGTAGAGAACCATGGTCTCAGATTTGGAGGTGCTGATTCTAATCCCAACACGGGCAGCTGAATACCTTCCCAGTGGCTGTTGGAGGTCACAATTTGAAAAAGTCAACAGAACCACATCATCTGCAAAATGCTCAGATGCAATTCTGAGGTCCCAAAAGACTCTCCTCCCCCCAGGCGCTGATCCTGTCCATGAAGATCACAAACAGAATCGGTGACAAGGGAAACCAACACCAACTGGGAAGGTGTTTAACTTTGTGCTGAGGACACAGACACAACTCTGACTTTTTGGACCAGATGGCTCGCAGCATCAGCCCTGGTTCTCCACATTCTTTTAGTACCCCTACAGGACCCCTACAGGACCCCTACAGGACACAAGCTAGATAACCATTGCTTCCCAATGCTACTGGACTCAACACATGCCTTTAAGTTAATCTGTAAACATGAGGAGGTCTGTGTTTCCTTTTATTATATTAACTTGATCATCTACACTGTAAAGATAGACTCTGCTTCGCATTATGGCTGTAGAGAAAACATATATGTGTGGGCAGGTTCTATATATGTGAGGGGATAGCCCCCACAGTCATACATTTTGCATGGACATGCACATAGGGGAAATGAGCAGATGATGAGATTGGATGCAGTGGAACCCCTGCGGCAGTGCAGATGCTGACAGTATAATTCAGGCTTTATGCTCTAAGTGAATAAGACAGTTTTTATTGACGTTATTCATATTTTTGTCAGTAATAAGTTGACGCTCCAGGACACTGAACCTTAATTTATGGTTAAATTTTGCTGCTAACTGCTTATGGGATTTAACCCTTAGATTCACGAGTGATTGGACCCTACACTCTTCCATAAGTGGGTCAAAAATGACCCGTATTAGAATGAATGTGTTTTTAAGCCATTTTGCTTAAGAATAATCATTTGTAATATATTTTGGTCCACACAATAATGATTTCATGTTTGAAATATTTTAATTTGAACATTTTGAAAACATTTTGACCCCTTTGATAATTGGAAAAAAAAGAAAATGACACAAAACAGCAATAGAAAAATGTCAAACTGCTAATGCAGTGTGTGTGTGTGTGTGTGTGTGTGTGTGTGACTGTACAGTCATTAACAGTTCTAAGCTGTTCAGTTGGACTCAGAGTTGGATTTCCAGGTGGACGATCAATATGTAGCTATATTAATAAATGCACACATGCATGCGCACACACATACAATGCATACAGTAATTTTAGTAGGTAAGTAAAGGTTGGCTACCTCAGTTAGCTAGCTTGTGTTAGCTAACTATAACATAAGCTAATTTGTTGATAGGCTACATGATAATAGCACATACATGAGTCATGAATGACATGAACACATACATGAATGTGCAAGTACGTTGCTGAAATATATGAATTTAGTGCCATCAAATATTTTCTGAGGTACAAATGAAGATAATACTTGCATGTATCAGAGCTTGCTGTGTAAATGATCTTCAGGAGAGCTGACACTTCTGAAATAATCTGTATGGTCCAAAGTTAATATATTCCTGACAGCCACAGTTGATAAGAATCTGTGATAGGTGTCAGAAGAAGTAAATAACTGCAAGCTGCCTTTGTTTACATTTTCCATGGCAGCAATTTAAAGTGAGTGATACATATGACTGTTAAAGAAAGCAGGATGAGATTTTCTGTTAAAAACACCACTTTAGCATGTACAGGACAAAATCAGCAAGGAGGATGAGAGGTACGGCTTTGTCCACAGGGGGCGCCAAAATCAACACAAACCTCACAGTTCCTCACAGGACCTTTAAATTGTATAAAAAGTAAGTTCAGATGGCTTGATATAAAAAACTGTTTTTTTGAGGAATAGCTGGACTATGAAATGTTAACTTTTTATTGCAAAGATATTGCAAGAAAACAACCTCATCAGGTCATTTTTAACCCACTTATGCATCTAAGGATTAAGTCCAGTGATAATTAATATACATCTAAAATCAAATGTCTTCCTTTTTGTTCTCATCCTTATTATCAGACCCTCTACTAAAGCTGTGTTCTGTCCAAGAGTGAAACAAGTTTCTCTTTGTGTTCCCGTACCTGTTAGGCTGCAGGATCATCTGGGTTTATTCATGTGGGCAAACACAACCTCCAAATATTCAACCTTTCAGGCGCATCAGAGAATCAAACACTGGCATGTCTGGGTTCAAATCATCATCCAGAGTTGCACACAGCTGGGTTAATCTCTCCTCCTCCTCCTAAACTGCTTACCAGTGCCCAGTGTGATGAGCTGTTAGCTCGGATCAGTACCAGGATTTCTCCGATGGACACCAACTACCGCCGTTCTGTTTCAGCTGTGGAGCGCCTGTCAACCAAATTATATAACATGTCTGTTGAAATCTGTCTTACTACAGCGCTATGAACCCAAAATAAACAGATGTTACTGAAATTATACGGACAGTAAACAGGCTGAAAGGATGCTGAAATAACTACATCATGATGCTGATTGTAAAAAGTCTGAAATCATACCGTGTCAGATCTGTCTGCCGGACGAGACAAACAACTTTTAAAATGCTTGACTTCTGATGCAACATCAGGACATCAAGAGAATCTCAACATTGACCGGCTTTTATGAAACACTGACAGAATGTGAACAGACTGAGACGGATTCTTGAACATCTTTGCAATAACTTTCTATGGAAATCTGCCAACCAAAAAAAACCTGCTTTACTTTTGGTCTGAACTCACTTTAATGTAGCTTCTTTTACTTTAAAAAAACAATATCTTTCAAACCAAGTGAAATGTTATTTAAGGGTTTGAAAATGAAAGCATTAAAGCAAAATAAATGTTGTTTGTGTGGGGATACAGCAGCAGCAGTTACGGGTTAACACAGAGAAGTGTAGGCTTGTGTTCTCTGGCCTACCACCTTGAAGAGCTCCCTTGTGCTGTAAATAAACATAATTGAAAAGCCATCAGGTGTGTCATTACAGCTCTATAACTTCATGCTTGTACATCTGTGTCTAAATAAACAGAGGGCTAATTTTCACATCCTTCCCACACTAATATGACAGGAATGTCAACAGGCTTTCTGCAGAACCTCCTTAAGTTGCTTCAAGTCTGTGCTCTCCTCTGGCTGCTCGCTGAGCTCACGTTACGTAACGCTTTATATTAAGGTCCTTGTAATAAGCGTTAGTTAATAGGTAATAAGACCCTTATAAGTTTGTGTAAGATGCTCATTAATATTAAATATATGTTAATAAGACTTTATAAGTGTTAATAATAGTATTATAAACATGTTTATTGTTAGATTATAAGATATTTATAAGCACTTATAAGAAACCTGTAAACACTTTATAGACATCATTAGTAAAGACATCAAGCAAACTCACAGAGCTAATGCTAATTAGCTTGTTTGTGATGCTAAGCTACGGCTGATACAGTCTGCCTGCTACAGTCGTGATTTCAGCCAACAGACGAGCTGCTTTTGTCCTCTTGTTTCAAGGATGTGTTTAATCCCACTGATGTCTTTATAAACTGTCTTTATGTCCTGTGCTAAACTGTGAAGTGAGACAGGGTCAGCTGCAGTGCAGGCCTGCTCTCATCACTATGTGAAATAATGTCAGTGGACTTCATGATCAGTGGGTTTGCTCTCGAGGGTTATTGACGTGTATTTCATGTAAACTGGATGTTTCTGTAAAAAAGCAGAACATGCATTTCATTCATCCAGGATGCTCTGATCTCATCATAAAAGGACAATACAAAAGAACATGTGATGCATTTTTCACTTCGTAGGCCAGTTTGCTGTAAGCTTCAGCACCATGACTGTGCTTGATTTGGTTATATGTTCCTAATTTAGGTTTTAACAAGATATCATTTAAACATTTTCAGGTTGACTGAAGGTGAGACTCTTCTGTCGGTCTTATCTCTGTTCAGTCAGAGAAAACGTTGCTGCATCCAGTGACTGATTTGCTCAACACAGTTACACGGAGATTTAACAGGTCAAATGAAACGTATGTCTGCGTATCATCTGCATCATAATGGTCGGATTGTTTTATTCTACCTGCGTCATGTGATCTCTGAGTCTCGTGTTCTTCTGTGGGGATTGGCAGGTTGTTTACGTTTTCTGATTAGGACTAGCACAGTCACTGTACCAGTAAAGATGCCACTTATCAGTTATCGTTTGACCTTTGACCTTAGCATGAGTGTAATCATGGAGGAACAGCTGAGAGTTTGTTTTATATTCATGTTAACGGTTCACTCAGTAGTAATGACTTTAAATCGACTGGACCGCTGTAACCCTGCTGCTCATATACAGCCTGTTTACCTCACCTGTCAGCAGGTGATGATGTCATGAACAGCGAGTGGTTCAGTTTCCAGTCACTCCTGGAATCATTTCATAAGATAAAACACTTTCCATAACCGTTCATAACAGGGTTTTATTGAAATCACTGAATAACTTTAGAGTTTTCAAAGTATCTTTTGGGGGGAATTTGTCGCAGCTTTTTAAACAAGTATTTAAGATATAATCTCACAGATCTCAGTTGATGAGGCAAGTCCAGCCTCAACAGATGTGAGTCCAGTTTCTGCGTCTGTAACGAAGACAGCGGAACCTCCAGAGCAGCTCGACCAGATATACCTCCTCTCTTATCCTGTCCTTTGTAAGCTTTGACAATCAGTCAGTTTCTGTTGTCTCATTTGTGCAGGTTAAGCGTCTTCAAAAGAGGCCTGTGGTCAGGTGTTCAAGGCTGGGAAGGATGTGACTTCACCAATTTGTAAAAAGAAAGTAAAACAAAGTCAACAGAAGGATGAGAGAGCTGTCAGTCAAGCATGTTTTGTTCACGCCCCCACAGACCTGAGAGGAGAAACATAAAAACACCTGAAGATTTTATACACAAATGATATCAGCTTTTTGTTAAAACAGTGAAATAACTTGTTATAATGAGCAGCAAACAGTCAATCAGTTCAAAAGCATTTATTTCTTCACTTATTTTGAATCAAAGTCACAACACAGAGTTCAAATTCTTTTTCAATTGTTAATTCACTTTTTGTTTGTTCTTCTCTGATCAGATTAAAGGGCAATTTAAAGTGTCCGATTGACCTACAAGCTGCATGTTTTTGGACTGTGGGAGGAAACCGGAGCGCCCGGTGGAAAACCACGCATGCACGGGGGAGGACATGCAAACTCCACACAGACAGGTAGTGGTTCTGCTGTGAGGCCGCGGTGCTAACCACCGAGCCGCCGTGCTGCCCTCAGAAGCTCTGTAAAGGGTTGTGCAGCACGGTTCCTTCACAGAGCTTCACTTCTTACCTTCCTCATTCCCGACGACACCGACCCGGTTGAAGCAGAAGGTCCTCATCATCCAAGAACAGAAGCGCTGGTAGATGTTCTTCTTCCTCTTCTTCTTCTTCTTCTTGTGGTGCTCGTCCTCACTGTCCTCTGAAGTCATCGCTGGTGATTGAGGTGGTGATGTGTCACATGAGACCTCCAATGTCTCGTTGGGCCCGTCCTGCAAACTAAACACACGCGCGCGGTTAGAGTTTTGCTCCTGTGATTGTCATGAACACATAAACACAGTGACGGTAGAAGTTCTCTGATCTTAAAGAAGAAGCAGTTATTCTACAGTTCAGAAAGTAAAAGTCCCTTACCTGTCGGCTCTCTCTTCATCTTCCAGCTGCAGCGTGTTCTCGGCAGCTGCAGGCCGGACCTGGATCACACGGCATCGAGGGGCTGTGAGAGGTGGAACGGTTCCCTCATCGGTTGTACTCTTCCTGTGTACAAACAATCACTGTTAGTCTGATGTAAAGCTCTTAACCTTTCTAAACACTGCAATAGAAATGGTCCACCAACGTGGAAAAACAAAAAAACTCTTCTTACTGGTGTTGAAGGTCTTGGTCGTCTTGGTGGTCTTGGTAGTCTCGGTCATCTTGGTCATCTTGATGGTCTTGGTCATCTTGATAGTCTTGGTGGTCGTCCTGGGTGATGAATGGATGAGTGAGGACCCCGAGGGGAGTGATCCTCTGGCTCTCATCCATCGTCAGCATGGCCTTTAACAGCTCGATGCAATGCTCTGTCTGCCCAGCCTCAGCTTTGTCGTTCCTTTTTCCCCTATAGATCTAGTTTAGGAAACAAGTGTCAAATCCACCATCAGTCAAGTGACCCTCATGATTCATACAAAGACACAACACTGAAAATGAAAGTTCACACTTACTGTTTTCAGGTCATCCAGAGAGGAAAATGAACATCTCCTGAATGTGACGTCAGGGGCTTTCCCCAGATACTCCTCACGTGTCTAAAAGTAAAGTTCAATGAATTGATTTTAATGTTCTTATTAAAAGTCATTTCATAACTCATCAGCAACCATTTGACAGCATCTTACATTAGTGTTGAGCCATGTCCTCGCTACAATCACCATTTGGTAGTGTTTTAAGACAGGATTGGAAAGATGTGAATTCCTTATAATGTTAGCTAGGAACTGGTTAAGGGTTGTGTTAGCTGATTTAAATGAGCTGTCCTAATGAGCTTGCAAATACATTGTTTTCATAACTCGTAGGCTACCCTTTTCTAGCTAACGTTACTGTTAATTAGCCAACGTTACCATTGGTAGCCAACGTCGGCTAGGAAATGGTTGAATTGTACCTTTAACTATATACAGTCATGGCCAAAAATATTGGCACCCCTGCACTTCTGTCTGATAATGCACCACTTCTCCCAGAAAATGTTTGCAATTACAAATGCTTTGGTATTCACATGTTTATTCCTTTTGTTTGCATTGGAACAACACAAAAAAGCAGAGAAAAAAAGTCAAATCTGATATAATTCTACACAGAACTCCAAAAATGGACTGGACAAAATTATTGGCACCTTTTCAAAATTGTAAGAAATAATTGTATTTCATGCATGTGATGCTCCTTTAATTTGCATTTAAACTCACCCGTGGCAAGTAACAGGTGCTGGCAATATAGAAATCACATTTGCAGCCAGTTAAAATGAAGAAAAGTTGACTAAACCTTTGTGTTGTGTGTCTGTGTGTACCACACTGAGCATGGAGAAAAGAAAGAGCAAAGAATTGTAAGAGGATTTGAGAACCAGAATTGTGGAAAAGCAGGGAAAATCTCAAGGCTACAAGTCCATCTCCAGAGCTCTTAATGTTCCTGTGTCCACTGTGCGCAATGTCATCAAGAAGTTTACAGCCCATGGTACTGTAGCTAACCTCCCTGGACGTGGATGGAAGAGAAAATTGATAAAAGATTGGCACCTAGGATTGTTCGAATGGTGGATAAAGAATCTCAGTCAAGTTCCAAACAAATTCAAGCTGACCTGCAGACACAGGGTACAACAGTGTCAGCTCGCACTATCCGTCGCCATCTGAATGAAATGGGACGCTATGGCAGGAGGCCCAGGAGGACCCCACTGCTGACACAGAGACAAAAAAAAGCCAGACTGGAGTTTGCCTTAACTTACCCGAGGAAGAATCCTTCTGGGAGAACGTCCTGTGGACAGATGAGACCAAAGTAGAGCTTTTTGGTAAAGTCCATCATTGTACTGTTTACAGAAAACGAAATGAGGCCTTCAAAGAAAAGAACACAGTCCCTACGGTCAAACATGGTGGAGGTTCACAGATGTTTTGGGGTTGCTTTGCTGCTTCTGGCACCGGATGCCTTGACTGTGTGCATGGCATCATGAAATCTAAAGACTACCAAAGAATTTTGGGGCGCAATGTAGGGCCCAGTGTCAGAAAGCTGGGTCTCCGTCAGAGGTCATGGGTCTTCCAGCAGGACAATGACCCAAAGCATGCTTCAAAAAGCACCCAGAAATGGTTTAAGACAAAGCGCTGGAGAGTTCTGAAGTGGCCAGCAATGAGTCCAGATCTAAATCCCATAGAACACCTGTGGAGAGATCTCAAAACAGCATTTGGGAGAAGGCACCCTTCAAATCTGAGAGACCTGGAGCAGTTGGCAAAAGAAGAGTGGTCCAAAATTCCAGTAGAGAGGTGTAAGAAAGTCATTGATGGTTATAGGAAGCGATTGATTTCAGTTATTTTTTCCAAAGGGTGTGCTACCAAATATTAAGTTGAGGGTGCCAATAATTTTGTCCAATCCATTTTTGGAGTTCTGTGTAGAATTATATCAGATTTGACTTTTTTTCTCTGCTTTTTTGTGTTGTTCCAATGCAAATAAAAGAAATAAACTTGTGAATACCAAAGCATTTGTAATTGCAACAATTTTCTGGGGGAGGGGTGCATTATCTGAAAGAAGTGCAGGGGTGCCAATATTTTTGGCCATGACTGTATATATATATATATAAATAAGTTGTTTCAACTTGACTTGAACTTTTCTCTTAACAGTCCATTGTCTTTACAGTTTCTGATCAATCGCACCGCAGTGAAATGATCATTAGATAGATTCATTAAGTATATAAGATTAGCAAAACTAGATTACAGCATTAGAACAACATTTGTGCTTTGCACCCTGAGCAAGACGTCAGAGGAAATATCCACTGTGTGAATATGTTGAATGAGCTCATTCCCTACAAACAAGCTGATGGAAACACACTTAAAGTCTGGTAAGGATGACACAACTTTTAGTACCTTAAGCCTCCAGGTATCGGCCCCCGTCTTGGTGAAGAACATGTGTGTGTTTCTCCCCTGGATGAAAGGATCGTCAGGCGGCACACCCAGAAGATCAAATATGAACTTCATCTGGAGATAAAAGAGCGTCACGTCAGGATATGCAGCAGGAACGCTTCGTTTCTCGTCTGCTCTACATGCTAATGCTAGTACCTACTGCCATAGCTAACATTCAAAGATCTCTAAAGCACTAAACATCACATAATGTCCCTCAATCATCCTGAAAGTTAACTTTAACAATGGACAAATCACTTTCTTGTGTTTGTAGCTCACGACTAAAGCTGCACTCAATCTTTTAGCAAAAGAGTGGAAAAAATGTCGAGTAGCAAATTACTTACTGCTTGATATTCAGAGTCTGTTTGGATCATTAGACAGCCAAAGAGCATGGTGAAAACCAACTGCCCCAATGCCCACATATCAATGGCCTCTGAAAATGGTCGGCCCAAAATAATCTCTGGAGCTCTGTGGAAGAACGAATCACAATGAGCTACACCGTCATATTTTAGGATTCAAAATACACACAGAGAGAACATCTCGCAAACCGAATGAATGAAATTAAAATGGTCATTTCTCTGCTTCTTACCTGAAGCTAATTGTTTGCAGAGGCATACCCGGCCTGGCTTTAGATCTTTTTATGGCCAAGCCGAAGTCTATCAGCTTGACTTTAAAGGGTCGTGTCTGATTCACCAGCATGATGTTGTCTGGTTTAATGTCTGTATGGATCACCCCAACGCTCTTCAGTGCGTTAAGCGCCGTGGCCCCCTGCAAGCACAAAGTCATAAATAACTTCAGAGACTGAACCGTGTTTTTACAGACCTGTACTTTCCAATGATGGTGCTGTATTCATACCTGTTTGGTGATGATCTTGATGTCATTTAACTGCATAGCGCAATAATTGTTGTACACAATGTAGTTGTCTAAGCTGATATCTAACTTCTCAAAGATGAGCGCCGGTCCAAGCATCGTGTTGAAACAGTCGTGGAAGGTTTTTGTCCATCAACTGTCTCATTGTGGTGACCTAAAGAGGCAATGACACATTTTTAAAGTAAGTCATTATGTTTACAATTACAAATATCAGGAAAAACAATGGCTGCTTAGAACAGATGTCTTAATATAGATTTGTGTTCGTGGACACATATTTCCCTTTATTTCGTGCCAGTCTACACAAAGTTTAAATGAATGTATTTCGATCATCAGGTGATGTAGGTTAGTAGAGAAATAGTGGCGTTTGGGGTCGAGGACTGTCAACAAGGAAACCAGAGACCAGTTCTAGTCCAATGTGAGACCAGAAGTTCAATTATTCTAACTGATGTAAGTTACATCATGTCCCTTACTTGTCCTGACTTTCTCCTTTTAAAGTCTCCTCAAAGTCCCAAATGTTAACTTAAACCACATCAGAGTCAGCATCTCTGACACTATGGTTCTTCCTGGATAAGTGGAAGAAAGAGGATGGATAGCCAAGTAGTTTTGGTATCTAAACCGAACCAAACCAAACTGTCTGGTTTGGACAAGGTGAGCAAAAGATCGGGATTTTGGCTTAAATGACACTAAAGATATCCGTCAAACTGAAAAACATCCGGAATTTGTGCTGACAAACAACAAAAAAAGTGTCCATCTGCACATTATCATTATCATAGGCAGACGTGAGACTTTGTTCAGGAAACCATCGTGGTTTGGATTAAAATGAGCAAAGAAGTTATGAAACTTAAGTTCTGTATCGGGAACGTATTGGACACAAATATGATACAAACTCCTTGGTAAAAGTCTCGAGTTCCCACGACCCAGACGCCTTCTTACCAAGTTTCTCCCTCTTAATTCTATCTCACCTGACCTCCTCCACTGCTTCCGTCATAACATGTACGGCCGCTAGAGGCAAACATCCTAAAACGTCTTGAATATGGGTCTTATTTGCTGCTTGAATTGACGACATTTACGGCTTTATTTTTGGTGGACTGTCTGCATATTGTGTTGCTTTAAGCTTAGTCCAGGAGCTCCATATGTTAACAGCAATACCCATTTATGTTATTCTCTCACCTGAGATCGTTAGAACAAAATATTGAGCAAAACTTAAAGTCAATAAAATGCAGTGAATAACTGCTGATTTGATTTGTTTTCTGAGTCAACATCTGAGTAAAAATAAGTTAATTGTCTAAAAATCAAAAGTAGCAAAAACAGATTCATTTCTTTTAAATGTAATTTAAAAAAGACCTCTCGTCATGATCAGTTATTTCCGCTGTTAGCTTTTATTACGGATGAAGGAGCAGCTGGAGAGAGAGGAGAAGAAGGAGAAGGAGCGGCTGGAGAGAGAGGAAAAGAAGGAGGAGGAGCGGAGAGAGTGGTAGCAGAGGCAGGAAAGTGAAAATGCAGAAAGGGAGGAGAGGAGACAGAGGGAATTGCTTTCCCTTGTAGATAACGTCCTGAAGAAATAAATGTAATAATACAAAATTCAAAATGCAGATTTGTCTGTGTATATATGTATGTACTTTGTATATTTGTATATGTACTATATATATATACAGTACTGTGCAGGTGTGAAAACATGCTGTAAACTCAGAATGCTTTCAGAAATGTGTCAATAGTTTATTTTCATCAGTTAACAAAATGCAGTGAATGAAAGAGAAGAGAAGTCTAAATCTAATCAATATTTGGTGTGACCACCCTTTGCATTCTAAACACCATCAACTCTTCCAGGTACACTTGCACACAGCTTTTGAAGGGACTCAGAGAAGATCGTTCTTAATGACATTGGCTGTATGTTTGGGGTCGTTTTCCTGCTGCAGAATACATTTAGGGCCAATCATACGCCTCCCTGATGGTATTGCATGATGGTTAAGTATCTGCCTGTATTTCTCAGCATTGAGGACACCATTGATCCTGACCAAATCTCCAACTCCATTTGCAGAAATGCAGCCTCAAACTTGAAGGAACCTCCAGCATGCTTCACTGTTGCCTGCAGACACTCATTATTGTAACGCTCTCCAGCCCTTCGGCAAACAAATTTCTCTGCAGCCCAGTTCCTATGTTTTCGTGCATCTTTGAATCGCTTGGCCTTGTTTCCATTTCTGAGGCTTTTTGGCTGCAACTCTTGAAGACCACTTGTGGCCAGACTTCTCCGGACAGTAGATGGGTGTACCTGGGTCCCACTGGTTTCTGCCAGGATTGTGCTGATGGCACAGCTGGACATCTTCTGATTTCAAAGGGAAATAAGCTCGATGTGTTTTTCATCTGCTGCACTAAGTTTCCTTGGCCGACCACTGCGTCTACGACCCTCAACGTCGCCCGTTTCTTTGTGCTTCTTCCAAAGAGCTTGAACAGCACATCTTGAAACCCCAGTGTGCTTTGAAATCTTTGTCTGGGAGAGACCTTGTTGATGCAGGCTAACTACCTTGTGTCTTGTTTGATTAATGATCATACTTTTAGTTTCTTTGGTCAGTAAGCTCGTCGTATCTTTTAAAAATCTATAAAACAAGTCAGCCAGCCAGAGGCTCAGTGACTCTCTATGTTCACTATGTATTTGGCCCTTCTGATTTCCACATTTCTGGCCACCTTGTAGCAAGGAATATATCTACTTTCATCACTAAAAGTCTGTCGTGGAAATTTCGTAAAACATCAGAAGTGAAAATGTGTGGGAACCCTGTACACAGCTCTACAATTCTGTACCTTCAGTTAGTGGCTGTAGCAAATCAATATTCAGCCAGCACATGACCCAGCCCTGGGGGTCTGATCCTGGACCACCTCAACTCCCACCTGTCAGCAAACTTTCTGTTGCAGCCGTTAGGAGACCGAGTGCTGTTGCTGGCCACCAACCCTGTGACTCACAAATTCAGGTTGCTACAGCTGCTAACTGTAAAATGTATTATGTGATCCTTTTTGGTTAAAGTTACAAATTGTTATGTTGTAGGAATCACACCAGGTATGTAGGATTTAGGCCAGATATCAGAAAGTTCTAGGATCGACAACGGAGCCTGAGTGAACCAAACAATACAACAGAAATGATACTGACACGTTGTTGACCTTTGGAAGACGTATCTTCCTTTTAGTGAAAGGTAAATAACAGCAGAACAATAATTATTTACAACAACAGTTGGTTTACCCGGGTAATGTGAAAAACAAAATAAACAAAGTGCTTTTCATCAGACAGTTTAAATAGAGCACCACTTGTCTTTTAATAGTCACTTCTTAATGCAGTCCACCAATATGCCAAAAGCAGCAGACAGTGTTGTACAAGCAACGCTGATAGCAGCAACCAGTTGCCCCACCGCATCGCAGGATACGTCAGCCGTGTGCAGAGAAATGGAAACCTCTGACGTTGGGTACTCCAATTTTCCGCATGCAGTAGTTCCTCTTGTTCAGGGGTGTCAAACTCATATTAGGTAGTGGGCCGGATTTGTTCAGATGAGACCTCAAAGGCGCCGGACTATTTTTTGCCAACATCTTGATATCTGAACACATAGACATTACATGAAAATGTGACAAAGCAACATGCAATCCTTGCTACATATTAACAAAGATTCATTTCAAATTTGAATGTCTTTGTCATTCACTAAGAAAGAAAGTAGGTTAATAATGATAGTACATAATAATACTGTACAACAGTACAATAGAAGGGAGGTGTAACAACAAGTGGCATAGTAAACTTTTTCCTATTTACACCACTCTAAACAACAATACATTTAGTGTTCAAATCTCATTGTGATTCATCAGTTATTCATTTTAAATATTGCTGGTTAAGGCTAATCATCACAAGCATGAGTGAACATTAGCCAGGCGGGGCAGGGCGGCTGCAGAGAGCTGGGATGAAGCACTTGTGCTGTGAGAGAAAAAACGCTGCACGTGGATTTTGTTTCTTTGACAACAATAAGTTGTGGGTCTGTTTAGTTTGAGAAATCAGGAAGCGACGCAGCCGCAATGTTGTGTCCATCACAACTGTGTCTACTTTTAAAACTAAACTCAAAACCAAGCATATGAATAGTTACTCTGTGTGTGTGTGTACATGTGATCACTTTGTTTCAGTTGTTTATGCAGCGTTGTTTATCTATGTTTTCATTTCATTCTCTTTCTGCTTGTTTTTGGTGTTTGATTGCTATGTGATGTATCTAATGTACATTAGATGCACGCTTAACTGCTTTGATTTGTATGTTGTTCATGATTGTATTTTTTGTATTCCTATGTTTTACCTCCAGTGTAAAGCACATTCAGCTTTCCTGTCATGAAATGTGCTTTATAAATAGAATTGCCATTGCTCTTAAAATATCCATGTTGTTTTACGTTGTGCCCTTTAACCAATCAAATAAAGATTTTAACAGTAAATAAAGACTGTTTGGAGTGCTTTACAACAATAAAAATAACATTCAGTTTCTAACAGATGCGTAAGGCAAATTTATCAGCTTACTTTACAAGTTGTATGAAACAAAAATGTGTTTCCACCATTAACACTTTAAGCAAAAGTGAATGGCATTTTCCATTGTAATCATTAGCATTAGCGCTCGCGATCTCCACTAGCGTTAGCAGCTAGCTGTTTTTCAGAATCATAATGGGGGTTTATTGCCAAGTAGGTTCACACATTCAAGGAATTTGTTTTGGTGCAACATTTAGAACAGAACTAGAATAAAAATAAGTAAAAGACTTAAATAGAACAAGATAGAAAACAGGCAATGAGAATAAAAAAAAATTTTTTTAAAAACGAACGTACAATACGACATATGTACAACAGGTGTGCAGGATATTAATGAGTGCAAAAGTTAAAGTTCAAAATAATAATAGTGGAGTGTACAGACAATCTAAAAGTCCAGTTTGTAATTCAGACTCTAATGCAGTCTTAAACATTCGTGGAATGTTGAGTGACTGAGGGGCTGGATGAGAGTCCATGTCACGTGGGGTGGTGGGGTCGGGGCCTTGTTGATGATGCTGGCAGCAGAGGGGAAGAAACTGTTCTCTGTGTCTGGAGGTTTTGGTCCTGAGGGACCGCAGCCTCTTGCCAGAGGGGAGGGTCTCAAAGAGACTGTGACCGGGGTGAGAGGGGTCGGCATCGATCTTACCTGCACGCCTCAGGGTCCTGGAGGTGTACAGGTCGTGGAGAGATCGCAGATTGCAGCCAATCACCCTCTCTGCAGAGCGGATGATACGCTGCAGCCTGCCCTTGTCCCTGGCAGTGGCAGCAGCGAAACACAAGGTGATGGAGCAGGTGAGGATGGACTCAACGATGGCGGTGTAGAAGTGCACCATCACTGTCTTTGGCAGGTTGAACTTCTTCAGCTGCCGCAGGAAGTACATCCTCTGCTGTCCCTTTTTGATGAGGGAGCCGATGTTCAGCTCCCACTTGAGGTCCTGGCTGATGATGGTCCCCAGGAAGCGGAAAGACTCCACAGTGGAAACAGTGGAGTCGCTGATGGTGATGGGGGCAGGTGTGGTTGCTGTCTTTCTAAAATCCACAACCATCTCCACTGTCCACTTCAGAGCATTAAGCTTCAGGTTGTTCTCGCCACACCAGGTCACCAGATGGTCAATCTCCCACCTGTAGGCGGACTCGTCCCCACCAGAGATGAGTCCAATGAGGGTGGTGTCGTCCGCGAACTTCAGGAGCTTGACGGACTGATGACTGGAGGTGCAGCTGTTGGTGTACAGGGAGAAGAGCAGAGGGGAAAGAACGCAGCCTTGAGGGGAGATCAGAATCAGGATCAGCTTTATTGGCCAGGTATGTAGGATTTTGACTCCGGTTTAACTTTGCTCTCTATGTACAAATATTGAACTAAAAACTACAAGCCTACCTTAGACTCTCTGGAGAATGTGACCAGAGAAGGGGAGCAGAAAACCAAGCAAATAAGCAAAAACACGGAAAGTACGAGAGAGTGCAGTACAGAGGCTGCTATCTGCTGCGTCAGGTCACACCTATATTGTACTTTTGAGAACTTTTAAACAGCTTTAATAGCTTGTGTTATCTCGGCTAATGGCTATGTCACACCAGCGTGGCTGCTCTCTTCCTTGCTGCGGTCAAAAGGAAGTTAAACTGTACACCTGGAAATGAAATATGATTGGCGGGCTAAGCTGAACTCAAAGTCAAGTGTAATGTATTTTGTTTTTAACTAAATAAACATATTTAAGGGAAATTAACTTACAATGACAAATGAAAGAGAATAAATGTTTTATAGTTTTTAAATGATTCTGTGTTTTTCCACTGTGCATCTAGCAGGTATTTTATATGCTATTTATTTAAATACTGAAAGGTCATTTTCTGTACATTGTAACGATTTGCCTGGACAGTTGAACCCAAAAGCACGACAACAGACAAGGATACAAATTAATTAAGATTTATTTAAGAAATAAATCCAACAATTCAATAAACAAAAGGGCAAGAGGAAAATCCCTGAACACTCTCCTAACTTATACTAACCCGAAAGGCCTATCTAGACTGAGAATAATAAGAAAAGAAAAATCACTCTAAAAGAGGAAACCTGAAAACTAGAAACTAAAAGGTCAAAACCTGAACTAGAAAAGAAAATCACTCTAATCGAGGAAACCTGAGCTGAACAAAGAAACAAGAAAAAACTCAGTCAAAAGAGCGCAACAATATCTTTTCTAAACTAAACTCTCACAATTCTTACGTGGAACTTGAAACAGGAACGAGGGAACGCTGGAACGACTGACATGGAGACAAGTACGAACTGGCACAGGACAAAGGGAGACGCCACTATTTAAACATGAGGAAGGGGATCACAGGTGAAAATGATTAGGGAGGGGCCAGACAATCACCAGACGTGGGAAACACAGGGGCAGGAAGTAAAGCGTTCTGAAACGGAAGGGAACAGGGTTACTTTCAAAATAAAACAGGAAATGACAAAACATGAAAGAACGAGACAAAAAAGTTAACTTAACTGAATAAAAATGCCGAGACATGACATACATTCTCTTAAGAAGATCAATGACATTTTAATTTTAAACTAATCTCTTTCTCAGGTTAGGTTGTATTAGAATTAATTATTTAACCTGAGTTACACGGACCTCTGGAGCTGGCGCACGGAAACACAGAAGAGTTTAACGGCTCCCAACCACTGGCAGCTGCTAAGGAAAACACCATAATGGGGGAAACACTATGTGTCTGTGGAACACACTTAGACTGTTAATAAGTGCATAGTAAAAGATTTATTAACCTTAACAAGGCACTGTTCTCACTTTAGATCCAGTAACTGCAAAAAGCATAATTTACTGTTCATAAGTGCATAGTTTATTTCTATTTACTGCATAATTAAGCAACTGTAATGTTAAGTAAAGGATTAACAAAGGCATAATAGTTAAGTGAGTAAGACTCAATGAGTTTGTAATGCTGTTATAAACAGTTCTAAGAAACTTATAAGGCTTTTATTAATGCTCTTAAGCTGTCTGTAAAGTTTCTTATGAGTGCTTATAAAAGTCTTATAATCGAACAATAATCATGATTGTGCTATTATTAACAATGATATAGTTTTATTAACATACAGTATATTTAGCATCTATATTTTTATATTTAGCATCTTATACAGGCTTAAGGGTCTTATTACCTATTAACGAACACTTATACAAGGACCTTAATATAAAGCTGTTTTTGCTGCACTCATGAAACAATCTGACGCCACACTCTCCATAACTCTGCCTTTGATTGTGTTGCAGGAGATCTATGTTAGCATAATCCTGTTTAAATCAATCCAAAATATAGACTATAATAACAAGAGAATAAATTACATAAGCTTGAGTTTTTTTACACTTTAGGGATATGAAATATTTTAGATACACCAGCATATGACACCACAGTAAAGAAAAATAACTATATAGGCACTGTGTTAACACCTTATCACTCTGCTCATAAAAACAAGAATATCTACAAATAAGTTTAAATATCTGTTTACAAATATTGTGTTCATGTTTCTAAATCCAAAATGTCGTGGTTTCATATATTTTTAGGGGTTTTTTTAACCAAAATTTGCTGAAATATGTCGGATTCTTTTTTCTGACACAATTTCAGTACATTCGTCAATTATTATGGGTCACTGACTTTCCTTTTAAGATACTCCAAGATATGACATCATAATTATCAAAGAAAATAATTTAGACACTGGTTTTAAGGGTTATGATTGATCAAATGTACAGGAGTCCATATCAACCTTATGTGGTTATAATAAGTCAGACGTAGTGTTTACAGCTTGTATTTACAGACAGAGAAAGAGGAAGTCCAATAAGATGTGGTATTATGTTAACATGTGTACAAATCATCTGACATTAGTGTAGCTCTGTATGCCACCTGCAGATTGATCCTCACAGTGAATTAAAGACAAAACTTTGACCTGTAAACCTGCATTAGGTTGTTGTAGCGTGGTCATATGGTCAGGGAGGCAGGACTCTGCCAGTTCTCATCATCTAAATATTGACACACATGTCACCTCAGGCACTCACAAGAAATAAGAGGGGAAAAACCAAAAGTGGCGAAACACAAAGCTGCAGCGTGCCCTTATTCTGCTGCCGTGGTTGGAAGGGTGGAGTGTGTGGTGACTGTGCGTGTGTGTGTGTGTGTGTGTGTGTGTGGGCGTGCTTTGATGTTGACTGAGAAAATGTCTGAACTCACACACGGAGCAATTTGTGGTGGGTTTGTAGAGAACGATAGGAAAAAGAAACAGTAGCTACATTTTAAGAAAAGGAAACTAAAGAGAAGCAGCATCAGTCCGATCAGCAAACGTCTCAAAGAACATCTGTGTACGTGCAAGTGAGACAGCGCCCCCTAATAATTGTAGTAAATGGGATAGGACCAAAGGAGGAAGACGTTTTAACAGGCACAGTCAACATTAGTTCCCAATCTTTCCTCACTTAACACAAGAGTTGCCCTATTACCCCTAATATGGTAACCCCATAGTGCTCATAGGATGCAGGCCTGCTCGTGGTACCTAAAGTCTCGATAGCCCCTTTCACACAGGCACTCCCGACATTTACCTGAAAATTTCAGGACCGTCTGACCCCGACATTACTCAGAGTTGCCCTTTCACACATGTCCCTCACAGCGGAAGATTTTCAGGGGGGCGCGGATGTTGGGCGACTAATTCTGTGTCTTTTTTTATCTGTCAAAAAGATCGTCATCCACGATCGATTAACGTGCATTCCATTCATGGTCCGAGAAGAGTAGGCTTCAATCTTTGTGATAAAGCTTACAGTTAGAGCTAGGTTTGTCCTGGAGCATTAATGCAAGTTACTAACTACAGATCTACCTGGGAGTGTGTGAGCTCACTTGTCTCGTAGGTTCCTGTGAATCGCTGCAGACCGCCTGCTGTGTGGACCCGAATGACTCCCACTGCTACAATTATAATTATCAGTCATACTTATATAGTCATTATTACAATTGTTAATGCTCATATGAGTCATGTTTTTCATCAACGTTTGCTAAAATTCTGTCTCACTCATACAGCACATATTTCTCCATCAGAGAGCTGTCCAGGTGGAGGTGAGTACTGCCTCAACCCAACTTACTGTTATGATTCAGATCTAGAGGAACATACACCTGGCAGCACTTAGTGTCCACATACATTCCATTAATCCACTGCCTTTAATCTGGGGGTTAGACAGCAGAGATAAACTGACTGAGTTGCGTAACCTGTGGCTGCTTTGTTGCTCCTATTTTCATCAGCTTTGCATGATTTGCATAGGATTTGCATTGTGACCCTCAGCTGGCCCCGGCTGCATGCTACAGTTGTGCAGGGGAAAGCCCACTGGCTGTTACTCATTACACAACCAGGAAGCAGCAGCAGCAGCTGGACGAGAGCCTCCAGCTACAGGGAGGGAAACCAAAGCAGGGAGGTTTCCAACAGGCAGCTCAACTGAAACCAACAGCTGAAGATCCTCCTCCTCTCCTCTGTGCTCCACACAGCTCTCACTGTGTTTTACTAAAGGCATCAGACAACAGACAAAAGGCCTGTTTATGGGATGTGTTGAGACGTCAGACAATAAATAGGGAGCAGTAGCAGTAGTAGTGTGTTTTCTTCATATTAGAAGTAAATTTAACTCTTACAACTCTGCAATAGAAAAGGCCTGCCATGTTTTCTTATTGTGATGTCATTTCTTTACATATTTTCAAATGATTCAAACAATGATATACAACGTCAATTAAAAGGTAATGTTAGTTAATTAGCTATAATAATGGATTAAAGTACTGACATTTTGAAAAGAAACGTTTTGAGATATTCTCATCCAGAGTGTTTGGATTTTTATCTGTCATGGAAATCAGTGGCTTCAAGAGTATTTTTGCTTACTGTGAATTAATCTTCAAATTCTTTATATCCCTAAAATTTGCAATACCTACAGTTTAGATAACTTTGTAAGTTACAATAGTTTTTGCTGCTATGTATTGTTATTAATATAAGCCTGTGGTGGATGTGACTAAATCCTTTCCAACAGCAGATTCTAAACTTCAGCATTAACCTGCTCACCCACACTGAAAGCAGATTAAAGCAGAGCAGACAATGCAGACATACACGGTGCAACATATTCTGTGTGCGATAAGATAGCATTCATTTTTCTTTGGCTATGCTGTGTGGGAAAAAACTACAAGGAATGTGCCAGCACTTCCCACAGAGCGTTCCGTCACCGCCACAGCTTGTTAGCTGGTTTATTCCTGTCCATACAAGCACATTAGAGGGCCTGGCCTACTAAACTTTAACTCCAGCATGTGGGAAAGGTTACCTTTAAAAGCTGCCGGGGCAAACATGGCGTCAGTCAGACAGGTTCAGGACAGTTTGGGATGACAAACGCAGGCTGGATTTACCAGGCTGTTTCTCTAAACAGAGACACTTTTAACAGAATGATAAGGCACTCCTAACAGAGTCTGAGGCTCACACAGCATAGCTCACTGTCAGCCCTGGAATGCCTTTCACATACAATTCATCAGCAGCCTTCAACACACTTCTCTATCCTTTAATGAGCAGAGTGTAGTGATGTTGGAAGTGATTCTCCTCCCTCCTTCTGACATGGAAGCACTCACCTCATGTAGACTTTTAAAAGTCTGCAGGTTCATGGATAAAACTGTAATCAGCCTGGATTCAGAGCAGCAGTGATCCATACGTCACCCTGTTTAAAGAAAGCTATGTCATAACTCCATTATAACTGTGCTTCATTCTTCTCCACCATGTGTTAGTGTTTGTTCACACACTGCTTTAATCTGCTCACCCTGCTTCTGTTTTCTCCCCACACACCTTCACCTGCTGTACCTGCACACACCTTCACCTGCTGTACCTGCACACACCTTCTCCTGCTGTACCTGCACACAGCAGCTCTCTCTCGCTCTCTCCCTATCTGTCTGCTCTGTTTACATTCTTCATGAGCTGCACGTTTTACAAAGTCGCCCAAAAAACACGACTTTTGTATTTATTCACCCGCGATCTCGTTTCCATAGCAGCAGGTGAGCCGCGCGTGAAGGAGGCTCGTTGTTACTCGTCGAAACGATCAAACCTGTGTGTGTGCGTGTTTTTGTGTGTGTGCGTGCTTGCATGCATGCATGCGTGTGTGAGAGCCCAGAGCCTGAGGGACATGTGTGAAGGGGCTTAAATGACTCATATGTACAAACAGCTTGTGAGTTGCTTCAGTCGCTCACTTCAGCCAGCAGCAGTGAAACAGGTTGTAGTGGCTGAAATCTAAACAAATGAACCCAATCCAAGTATGAAAAAATAAACTCCAAAATCATACAGCTTGATACACAAGTATTAAATCATCTTTACTGCTGTTTAGTATTGTTCAGTGTGTACCTTTAAACCGTCTTAGCATGCTAAAATGCTTGGGGTTAGCATGTTGTTAATTGTTCATTTAGCATGTTTGCATCAATTCCTTTCATCAGTTCTTTTCTGGGCGGTCATATCTATTTGGAGTTGAGGGACTAGTTTCTGTGAAGTTTTTGAGCCATGTCCCTGTTTTCTTCAGGTATTATTTATTCTTTGAAGTTCATGAAGCAGGGCGTTCATGATGTCTTTATGCTTGGTCCTGATTTCCTCATTTAACCTACACTTTCAATTTACTTTGATTCTGCTAAATACTGACAGTGTCTGCAGTTTCTGACTGTACTGTTGAAACTTGACATGTGATTTTGTATCAAAAGCCCCTTAAACAAGGCGGACTGTTACGCCTCTGTTACGTTCCGTCTTCTATGTAAAACACACGGAGGCTGAATGGTGGGGCCAAGTCGTTACGCCTCTGAGCCGGCATGGGAGGAGGTAACAGAGGCGGAACGGCGTCTGTGTAAACTGCAGAGCCGGCAGGGCAGAACAGTGGCGTGTGTGTGAAGCACGCGCTGTTTGTTTATACCTCGCACACGTTTTGCTTCTGCAACATCAGATCACAAAATAAAAACACACACTGGGGCGTCTTTACACCAGTGTTGCTTGGATCAATGTAAAATGGCAAAGGCGGCGTAACGGCAGAGCTCTGTTACGGTGCTGTCTCTGGTTTCTAATCATAACGATCGGTTCTTTTCAAACGGCCCTTTATCTGTGAGCGCACAGAGCCTGAGGCAGAACGCCTTTTTGATACCCGTTAACTCTAACTGAGGTTTACAGTAAGAGAGTTGTGTCTGCTGAACTACCTTCGTAGTAGTTATGTGTGAGCGAGTACATCTTTAACACCTCACAGATTTTAGCAGGTACATGAAGAAGGACTCATGTAGCGTGTGTGTGTGTGTGTGTGTGTGTGTGTGTGCGTGTGTGTGTATGTGTGTGCATGTGTGGGTGTCACAGTGAGTGGAGGACACATGAGCCCCCTCCTGAAACTGGAATAAATATATGAACATTTTGATTATAGAGATGCAAGATGGCATATATAGAATAAAAGTTATTTTATAACTTAGATAAATATAAATCAAGTTTCAATAAATGGAATGAATTAAGCTTGATTAAATATAATTAATGTTTTACTATATGTGATGAGCGTTGGAATAATATATGGAATAATTGAATTTTAATAAATACAATAAAAGTTAGAGTACATGGAATAAAGTAGGAATACATTAAACAAAAGTTTCATTATAAAAAATGAATGTTGGAATATATGTAAAAAATGACAGTAGAGATATAAAGAACAACTGCTGGTGGAACATGTTGCATAAATAATAGTGTGAATATTTGCAACAAATTAAACTTGAATATAAAGAATAGTTTGGATATAACAAATTAAAGTATAAGATATTGAGTCCCAGCAGTGTGACTGCTCAGGTGTTCGTTCAGCTCACACTGACCTGTTTACAGTCTCATCATGTTATTTTAATAATCGTTCTCTAGTCTGACATCCTTGTGATGCTCTTTGGTTTCATCTCGTAGTCGTGTGAATGTTTCTTTGAAACACTGAACAACAGAGGAGATGTAATGACCCCATCATACATCCGATAATGTTTAACTCATTGTTTGGATGTTTCCTCAACAGAACACAGCACAATACAGTTCTTCATAGAAGCAGAGTGAAGCACAGTTCTTGTCGACACAGTTGAACATTAAGAGGTTCTTGCTAGAGTTCCATTACAACCCCATGGAAGAAAAAAGGGTTCTCCGTGGGTTCTAGGTGACATTCTTTAAATATTCTTTGCAGAAGGAGAAGTACAGTAAATTTAGTAAGTAACTTTAACCCCTAATAACATTCTAATCATTATTATGATCAGGGAGAACTTGGACTGAAGCAGACCTGCTGCAAGGTTCCCATGAGTTTCTTTGTGTTCCTGCAGCAGCAGTGTGTGTTTGGACTGAGCCCAGCATTTCCACAGCAGCTCTGAAAGTCATTAAAACCTCCACAGACACACAACTGGCTTTCATTTTGTCATTATAGCCCCCATGAAGGCACTGATTGTTGGAGGGGAGACTCAGCCAGTGGAAACAGTGCCATGGAGGGGGGAGGGAGGAAAGGATGAAGGAGGGACCACACATGTCTTCATGGACAGGGGATCCCCCGCTAACCCGTGGACTTTACTGAGGCCTGTTTGAATCAGCTCCTCTGCAGAGCCGCTCTGAAGCATGCACAGGGTTTGTCATTCTGAAATGCTTGAGCTTGCTGCGTCTCTTGGAAGTTCCTGCAGCATTAACAATGTATATGATATTTAATTGTTTGTAACATGGAAGCCCTGGATGTTGGATTTGGCATCACAGTGAGGACCTGGGTTTAAAGAAAAGCTAGTTTCGCCTTCCTCTAACTCAAGGCCCTGATAAAAATGGATGCAGAGTGACAGCGTGGTTCTGTTCCTACCACATTGATTCTCCGTGTACACAAAATGTAGTGAAAGAAGAAGTGAAGTCAGCACGCCCGTCCGATCGCACAGGTCAAACACTGTGGACACTCACACTGTGTTGGCTCCACTAAATATCTGAAGGGTTAAACGTTTCCTGCTGCCCGATGCACCCTCATCCAGCTAACGGCAGATGACTTTGTAATGTAAATGATGGATTGCTTCTGTTTACAACACTTTCATCTCAATAGAGACTGAAATAGTTGTCACCACTGTGCAGTGTTAAAACATCTGATCAGCTCTGTATTATTAAATCTGTGGTCTTACCCTGAAGCAAACAGCCCCCATCGACACAGTCCCTGCAATTATTTTAACATGTTTTCTTTTGCCTGGTGTTACCCTCGTGTGTTTGACCGTGTTTAACACAACCCCAGAATATTAACCCTTTCCCATATGTCATGAACCAAACGCTGTCATGTCTGGGTTTATATCATCATCCAGGGGCAGAACTGTGTCTGATCTAACTTCCTGAATATGTTTTAACCTTCTCCTGCCAATGTCACCATCAGCAATCAGAGACTTACAGTACGCTTGAGTCCTTGTAGACAGTGTTTTTGGGTTCCCATGTTCTTTCTCTTTGGGCACTTTAGCTCAAGCTTGTGGTTACATGTTTGAGAAGTTGCACCTCTTTGTTTGTTCTGCTAGCATCAACTGGATCGACTACATCAGTACATGAGGACCTTCTGTTCTGGTTGGAGGGCGTTTAAGGTTTGAGTGGAGAAGTATCCGTTTAGCCACCACCTCCCTCTGCCTCGTAGATAACAGTGTAATCAGGGGTGGAGGAGTCTGGAGGTTAGGTGAGGACAGGAGAGGGCAGGGACTTCATGTTGATGATATTTGTACTTTTCCCCCCAACATTTAACTAGAGTGATTTAAAAGCAGATTGTATTTGTGTTTTAGGAAATAAAATTCTGTCCTTGTGTTTAAAGAGAAAATCTCCCTCCAGCACTGCAAGCTGAGTGATCGCAAAATTTTAAATCCAAGACAAAAGACACAAAGAGAGAAGCCTGCAGAGAAGGCTTGAGCTCTGCCTCTATAGACAACAGAGCATCCCACTCCCACATGGCAACAGTTCTGGATGAGGTTGGCCCGCCCTCCTCTTGACATCAAATCAAAATGCTCACAGCCAGACTCCCCTCAGCCAACTGGAACACACTTTTTCTCTACCAACCAGGACGTTCATTTTCACTCTGTAACAGAAACATGACTAAAGATATAATGAAACCGGACCGTCCAACCTCTGCGTTGATCTGTCGGTGAAGAACAGAATGCTGGAATGTTGAGGTGCATACTGTAAAACTGCTGCTGTAGTGAAGGCATTAAGAACAGCAGACTCTGAGAACCACACACGCTGACCCTTCAGGTCACCCAGCAGCCCTTTGGGCCGAGGCCTCTATGATGTCTAACACTGGGCCGCCGCAGGCAGGAAGAGCCCTGATACCAATCTGATCCCTCCTGCAAAGCAATTTCTCCCCCTTCCACTGTTTCCTGAGGCGCAAGTTACCCATAAGCGATATGGTAGGTGCTTGTTTTCCAGCTCAAATTAAATTAAGTCTGGAGCTGGGGGGAGGTGTGTTTCCTTACTGCCTTAAAGCTTCTGCTTTGAGTTTGTTCTTTGTCTCGACAACGACGTTTCTTCCTGAAAAGGCAAGACATACTCCTGAGATCGGTCACGGCGCAGACCCAGGGTTTTCCTCTAAAAGCCATTAATGGTTCAAACTGAGAATGTGACTTTTTGTCTCTATATGACTCTACGGTGGGTCTGAGGAGTCTGCATCATTAAAAGACGATAAAATCCCCAATTCCCCCTAAACTCTGTTAAACTCTGCCAGGCTTCAAAGAATGGGGGGCATGTTGTGACTTTGTGCTGAGGGGATTTTACCTTTGACCCTGAGAACATGTCGATAGAAATGGTCCACCAGTGCTTCAACTGGTATGGTTATGATGTCATGTGGTGGAGTATCTTGAAATGCTCCATATCCCTCAAATCCCTAAAATTATATTTAAAATCATGCAAACAACCATCTCCCGTGCACCACTTGGACTTAGCTACTGCCCTCATGTGGCACCTGTATGTTACTATAAATCACGGTTAGGACGTCAGACATTTACTCACGTCACCTGCATTTCATGAAATCAGACAATACCTCTAAAGATGAGTAATCCTGACCATCAAAGGGTTGACCATGCAGTTGAATGTATTGAATTAAAGGGATGGACATGTACATTAAGCTTGCAAAAACACAGAGACAAACACAGAGAGCTTTGTTACCTGTTTTTCACAAACCTTGCTCGTGTCCACCGTGCCTCAGACCGTCTCTTGTCTGGGAAACACGTAAAAATGCTCCACCAGTATGCTTACGTAGTTCAGAAACACTTTGTATCATTAAAAATAAACACATGGGCAATTTAGCCACAAATCAGTTAAACCTCCGCTGTCTGCAAAAACACACATCACAACTGTCTCCTCTCCTCTCCTGTCTTCTCCTCTCTTCTCCTCTCCTCTCCTCTCCTCTCCTTTCCTCTCCTCTCCTCACTAGTCTAACAGCTTGTGACTTGCAAAAGGTATTCATGGATAAATAACGTGCAAAGTTTGAATTGTTTTATTTAATTCCTGTAAATGCAGCTCTGTAAACGCAGTGCTGCACATGCAGGCAGGTAGTCAGATATTAAACCTGGTGCACGTAGGCTCCCGCTGTAGATATGGATGTAAAGCTGGACCTGAGCGAGGCCTGACCCTGCGCTGGCTTTGATCTGCCGGCTGGTGGAACGTCACATGAGGCTGCCGGCATTGATAAGGATGTTAACAGTCCACGCTGCTGCTGCATGAACCAAAGAGCTTATCAAACGAGGGCAATGGGAAGCAATCCCTGTGATTAGAGCCGAGGTGTGGGCAGAGCGCTGACACACCCACAGTGTGGAGGTGAAGAGAAGAGCTTACTATTCATCAGGATGTTTGAAGTTGAACTTTAATAAAAGGGAATCTATGTCACCAACCTGGAGAGTTTGAAAGTATTAAACAACATGTAGTGCAAAGATCATTTATTGCAAGATCGAGTTTAACAACAGTAGCTCATGCCTTGGTGGCAGGCGGGTAAGGGTTACTGGTTTTACACTTTTAGGCCTGATGGGCCTGAGGGCCATGTTGGAGTCTCTTGGTGCTTCTTTTCTTCCTTCTCTGTCAAAATATAAGACCTTCAGTTTCCAACAGATTCACAAAACGGTGTACATGCATCAAAGCTGGGAAAGCTGGGAAACCTGCTGCTATGGAAACGAGATCGCGGGTGAATAAATACAAAAGTCGTGTTTTTTGGGCGACTTTGTAAAACGTGCAGCTCATGAAGAATCAAATCAAATCAAATCAAATCAAATTTATTTATCAAATCAAATTTATCTATCCTGCATCTCCTTCTATCCCATTTTCGGCCCATCCAGTCGAGGCAGATGGCTGTTCAACATGAGTCTGGTTCTGCTCGAGGTTTCTGCCTGTTAAAAGGAAGTTTTTCCTTGCCAATGTGCCGAATATTGCTAAGTGCTACTCATGGTGGATTGATGTTGGGCCTCTCTTTGAATAACTTAACAAAGAGTCGGTCTAGACCTGCTCTTTCTGTAAAGTGTCTCGAGATAACCCTGGTTATGATTTTGCGCTATACAAATAAAATTTGATTTGATTTGATTTGATTTGATGAAACAAATTGATTTTATGGGTCTTGTGAGCTCTGCCGGACGTTTTGCCATGGGTCCTGTCGAGACCCAACAGAAAGTCTGCCATTTGAACTATTTGTTATAATAATAGTAATAATAAATATAATATATTTGCTTATTATTGTAATTGGTTTGGATCCACTTTGCACATGGTTTCGTGTTGAATAGAAATGTTGAGGTTTTGCTGAAAGGCACTTCTACGTTTAGATGTTTTGCACTGAAACAGGACGTTGTTGCTGCTCGTTATTTCATTTGTTTGATGAGAGTCTCCGGCTGAACACATCTACATGTTCATATTCAGTCATTTGCCACCTAATGGCAAACATGTCTCAGTGACAGACACGTACTTACTGACTAAAAGTGGGGTGACAAAATTCTGAAACCAAATATAAAAACAAGCATGTAAACAGAACAACACAAGAAGAAATAAAAGTATTCATCTGAACTTTAACTGCTGCAGTGGTGCATGATAAGAGCGTCTTTGGCCTGATCAGGGAAGCAGACAAGCTTGTATCCAAGATCTATCCATACGTGCGTTTGATAAAGACCTGACCTGTTTCCATCTCCTCTTCATTCATCTCCCCCACAGCCTCTGTGTTGACAGACCTCTCAGGTGTTTCATTCATCAGTGAGTACTACAGCAGTGTGCTCAGGCTCATGTGGTTTCTGCTCCAGTTAAAGAGATAATGGTGAAAAAGCCTCACTCCCTTTAACCAAACATCCAACCCTGAAGAGATCCACCATTGTTCAACAAGGAGAGTCCTGCCTTCATACGTAAGAGGATCCTTCTGTGGCTCCTGAAGGAACATCAACATTAAAGGGGAATTCCTGTAGTGTTAAACCTGGACCCTGTTTTTTTATATTATTATATCTTTTAGGGTTTAAATGACAAACAGCTTTGGAGACAGCTGTAATGGCTGCGATGTCATCTTTGGGGGTTAGCGAGATCAAATAATGCAGTGGGATGACTTCTGCCTCTTGTCCTGCATGTGGAGCAGAAGGCTATGCAGTGATCAAATTGCTAAACAAAAGGAGCCAGAGTGTTTCTTCTTCTCTCTCTTTGAGCTCCATCACAGCGTCTCTGCTGCAGATGCTTCATGTCTGCAGCAGCTTTTAAAGGCACTTCCACAACAAGTCACCAGCTCTAGCTTTGTACCTGTTTGGACAAGGTCAGGTGACAGATATTTGTGAATGAACAAGCCAGGCAGTCAAGGCATCTGTGTGTGTGTGTGTGTGTGTGTGTGTGTGTGTGTGTGTGTGTTCAAACATGTGCGTGGAGGGCCGTCCATTCATACATTCCTTCCTCCCAGTAACCTGAGCCTGGGGGGAGGGGTGGGGAGCAGGAGAGCACAGAGAGAAGGTGGAGTCTCATTCACTTTTACAGCGGCAGCTCTCTCACCACTTGTATGAAATAAATCAAGCAGGAAGCATGACTCAACTCAACATTATGCAGAGTCAACAGAAAGAGAGAGAGCGTGCAGCGCTGCTTTTTGTTTTACTGAAATAAACTTTATAGATTATAAATGTTGTGTTTGACGAAGCGAATGTTTGATCTGAAATGAAAAAAGACCTTTTCTACATGGACCTTGCTCCACCATGACTCTGCAGAGGTTCTCAGAAGACTGTTTTCATATCTAAGCATTGTTTTCTGTCCCATATGTTCTGTAACAAAAGGTTCTATAAGGCGCACATTTACACACTTTAATGAAAAATAATAATCTTTTGATGTTCATAAAAAAGTATTGTTTTACAACACAAAGCAGCCCAAACAATAATCTGTATTCTCTCTGTATAATTAGTTCAGTGCTGCTGTAAAACTGTTGATGTAAAAAAGATTTTATGCAGATGAATGTACGACTTGGATGAAACCAGACCTCCTGAGCGGTCACATCGTGCTTTTCATAATCCTGTTCAAATCTTTGTTTTCTTTCCGCAGCAGGAAGCTGAGACTTTGCATCACTGTGTTGTACGTGTGGATGATATGCTAAATAACACTCCAAGCAATAACATCATGAGAAACATAATACAAGTAAAAGCATGTTTGGTTTATTGCAGATGCAAATATCAGAACATCTTTGACCTCTGCTCAAAAAAATGAGAATACCTTAAAATGTAAAAAAACAAACAAAAAAAACAAGTAGCTATTAGCTAAGGTTGTTCAGATTTTAAGGGATCTGAGGATTTTGCAAATACAAGAAATGACATCACACTAAGATTTATCATTATCATTATTATTATTATTATTATTATTATTATTATCAATACTGGGAATATGGCTGCAATATGGTGAATGGCAGCAGCTGCAGTCGGATGGTGTGTTGCACTTGGGAGAAGCCTTTCTCTGTCTTGTTGCCACCGTTCTTTCTGCTGTTCTGCTGTTTGAGAGACGTAGAGACGTTTGATGATAAATATTCAGATGTTCGTCAGTAAAACAGCATGAAGCATCTTGTTTCCTTTTTTCTGTTGAAATCATGACTGGGCTCCTGAGAGGAACGGGCAGAATGTGTTGTATACCAGAGAAAACACATATAACAGAATGCTGGAACACACAACAACACACACACACACACACACACACATAGCAGCAGCCTCCCCCCGTGTCTGGTTGCAGCCCTCCTCCGTCCTGTGACCTCCGGGCATTTAACCCCTGACCTGCAGGGCCAATATTAACTCTTGTGTGATTGTTCCAGGGCAGCCGACTTCCCCTGGCCCGGGCCCTGAGAACATTCCTGCGCTGCGTCGCTAGGAGAGCCTCGCTGTCACACTGCTGACCTCCTCTATGGCCAGGGTTACCCTTGATCTTCTACACACACACACACACACACACACACACACACACATAGGAACTCACATGCACAAAAGGACTTATACACACACATCTAGCCCCCCACCCACCCACATCCCCCCTGTGGGGGCTGCTGGTCTGTCTCGGAGCTGAAGGCCACCCAGTCCGCATGCTAGCTAACGCTAATGTTCACTCTGCTAACACACAACACCTGCATTCATCAATGAGTGACGCTGTCAGAGACGGCACGGCTGATTGCGATGCGTCCCCTAACCTGCACCTTACTTTGGATCTTTCACAGGATATGACAAACTTAAAGGGTTAAACTAAATAAATATGCTGAGTATTGCTGATTTCTGTGCTCTTCACCTGTAACGTACCTGTTTCTGAATCAAATACAGTTTCCTCTAATTCCCTAGGCTTAGGTTGTAGGATTATACTTTGTGTATTAGGCCACAATATAAGAAGGTGACACATCTGCTTTTGAAAGGTGCGTACTTCCTTGTTATGGAATGTTAGGAAACAGTAGGTAAATAATGTATTGCAAGGAACACAATATTAACCCAGGTAAGTTCAGAAAATGCTTCCTCAGTAAGAAGTCACAGTTTCAATAAATCATCTCTTTCTCAGAGTCACTATTTATTCATTAGTGTCTTTAACAGGGACAGTGCACATTCAGGAACATTGCTGTAGATGTGCCAGAGTTAGCCAAGAGGCTGCTTTTCATCTGTAAGTCCCTGGACAGACGTTTGGAGTCACCCGAACAAACTTAAAAACATAATGTAAAATTAATTACAAAGTTCTTCAAATCAATTTCACACATGCAACACAAGATGTGCAACAAAACCAAAGATACTGATGTTAATAAATATATGGACTAAATGATCCACACTGTGCTGCATTATTAGACAATAAAACATGCAGAGCAGAGGCACAGACATAAACATGTATAACATTACATAGTGACAACAGCAACGACAGCAGTCAGCAGGACAGACAGCAGAGTGAACAGGACAGTCTAATTGTTTTAGTGTTGACAGGACTGAGAACTTATCAACCATCTCTTTAAATCTGAATGTGACCCGTTCTCTGATGGCTGCTGGGATGGAGTTAATTCTACTGCAGCTTTAACAGAGAAGGCCGACTGACTGGCAGTACTTCTTCTGAGTAAAATCTGATAATGCAGTCCCCGCCTGATAATGCAGTCCCCGCATGCAGCGCCTCTTGTAGTCCGACATGCGGTGGTTCTTATGTTGACAGTCTGAGCGGAGGAGATGTCAAATATAAATAATCTTGTACATAAGACAAGCTCTTACATATTTAATCATGTTTTCCAGCCCAACAAGTTAGATTTTTTTAATATTGGGCAATGATGAAAATTTACCGATTTCTTGTCCAATATTTTAAGTGTTTGTTTACACAGAGACTGTAATGGTTTTAGAGTAGTGGTACTAGCCTGTGACCAGGTTGTTAAACAGTAAGTGACCACAGAGTACATGTACATCAATGTCGCCTCTGTTGACATGTAATCTCGAGTGAACTAAATTTGACCCGGTTACAGACCTTTTTCACTTGTGCTTTAAAATGAAGCCTGGAATCAATCCTAACTGCGAGGTACGTGTATTCAGATAAGACCTGCCGTCTCTCCCCTGATACTAAAACATCTGGCTCAACACTAGAGCATTTTGTTTTGGTGAAAAACATGCATACTGTTTTAGATACAAAGCATTGCTTCCACCATACTGTTACATGAACCATGGTGTTTGTGAATTCAGTAAATGGACTGTACTTATATAGCCCTTTTCTTTGCGACGACTCAAAGCTGCTTTTACACTACATGTCACATTCACCCATTCACACACCCATTCACACACTGATGGCAGAGGCTGCTACGTAAAGTGCCCAACTGTCAATCAGTTATCACATTCATACCCGTTGGCTATGGGAGTTGCTTTTGACTCTGTGAAACTGTGAAAATATGTCTGAAAAAAGGTCATGAGGACAGACTTATTTTTAACTGACAGAGAGCATCATGGGAGTTCTTACTATTGGCTTCCACTGGAGAATCATTTCTTTGTTTGATGTCTTATTGGGTCATAATTTACAGCACTTTTAGAGACAGTCTTTGTAGAAGAAGCAGACTTTGTATATCACACAAGGAGGTAAAACATAAGTGAACCAATAGTAATCAATAAGTTCTGTTCCACATAATTAAGGTAACTTTCAGTTGAGGCACGTGGACTGTGTTTGCCTCCTCAGTTTTTCTCTGTTTGCTCTGCTGCCTCAGTCACCTGCTGGTTTTCCCCCTCACACAGCGCAGATGTTGAATGCTTAGAAGGGAAGTTAAACCACCTTAATACAACAGAAGCAATGCCTTCATCTCCTATCACTGCTGAGTGACAGAGGAAGTTTGCTCAGGGCGATGGCTGCATCCTCATCTCATGGTTTAACAGGACCGGAGACACTGTGGGGATTTACATAACACCTGTCTATAAAGACGAGGACGCTCTGCTGTTCAAACAAGGAACAAGCATCCCTCACTGCTCAGATGTCCCACCACCACGTAGGGGACAGGGTCCTGAAAAGCCCCCTCTATACCTGCTGGCCACGTTGTAGGGTCCACCTGTGCAGTCCAATGCCAACACGTTTCCTTTCAGACAGCGTCTATTACGCTACTATCGTGTGAATCTGGACCATTTAAAAAAGTCATAATAGCAGAAGGGACTACAAGTGAAGAGCCAGGCTTCCAATTTCACCCCCAACAACCTGTTACTTAGTTACTTTTTCATCAAAGTAATCTGTTACAAAAAAAAAAAATTGCTGTATTTCTCTTTTCCTTTTGTCTCCACAAAAACAGAAACTCCCTGAAGCTCTGTGTCTGTTTCTCTCCTCCTTCTTGGCAGGTAGCTGCGTACCAGCAGAAGGTAAACACAGCTGTGTCAGTGCACATGTGTAGCTAACTAATTCAGCTAGCGAGCTGTCAGAGAGGACAGCGTTTACTTTGTGGAAATATTCACATTATTCTGAATGTTTGGGTGAACGGGACGAGAACAACATGACGGTGAAATGTAAGCTGTGTCTGGAGGATAAGTGCTCGTCAGCTGTGGAGAGCTCGACTTCAAACGTGAAGAAGCATCTTCAGCTAAACACGGCTCCACAACACTGGTGGGACTAAGAGCCTGTGTTGTATTGTTGTCATGTGCCTAATAATGTATGCCTCTGCCCAGTTCACTGTCTGAGTGTTAGCATCATAAAGAGCTGTAAAGGTTATACTGCGTCCGTCATTCCTGTTATCAGGCTGCAGAGCTACAGATTATGGGCCGCAAACGAGGCGACGCAACGACGGTAGAGTCGATACATTCAAAGGTATACGTACAGCAGGCTGCACGCCCTCCTGACAATATAACAGATAGACGTAACGAGTCACCAAGAAGGTTATTACGTGTTACTGTTCTCAGAAGGTAACGTAGTAACATAACAAGTTACTTTTAAAAGTAACATTGCCCAGCACTGTCTATGAGTGTTCATAAAAATGTAACATTATAGGTGTCCTACAAGTCGACTCTATGGCACACAGCTCTCCACTGAGGGTATATACAGTAGTAAAGAAACTTAACACAACCCTGAAAGGACAATTTCTTATGTCCATCTGTGTGTGTGTGTGTGTGTGTGTGTGTGTGTGTGTGGGTGTGTGTGTGTGTGTGTGTGTGCAGATACTACAATCCAGGGCTGGTTGCCAGTAATGTCAGCATTCAAAGGCAGCAGCAGGACAGATTCTGGGGAACAATGGACGAGTGGACTTGGACACACACTGACATGTAACTGAAATTTAAAAAGTTTCAAACGGTACAGAGTCACTGCTGTTGAGACACGTGATGAGGTTGGAACAATTGATGCCTTTAAACACCAAAGCTGCTCCAGAGATTACATGTCAATGTCACAGAGTGTAGTTCACAGTGTGCCACTATCTAATCCCAGTTTGTCTTTATGATAATGCTGTTAAACTAAATGTTGAAAATGACTTAAATATCCCTGTTTACAAGGATGGACCGGGCATCTTATCCTTGCATTGTGGTTGAAAAAAGGACGGGCAGGACCAACAAGCAAAACAAATAAATCAGCATCCTAGATTTATTTCACAGAGCTGGAAGAATGTTTTATAGTTGTGCAGGTTTTTTATATATCCGGGTGTCTGCCAGTGTGCTAAATGACCCCCTGCCGGACCACAGGAAATACTTTGTATTCTTACTTACTTACTTATACTTTGTTTAAACTTCTCCCCTGCGGTAAACGTTACAGAGCACTGTAAGCCAAAACAACCAGACAAAACAACAGTTTGTTCCCACAAGCCGTCACTCTGATGAACACTGAACAGTCACAGAGCATCAGAACAAACTAACCAACATCCACTGTACCCGAGATTGTTCACCTCAACACACCGTTTAATCATGTAAATATCATCCCTCATCTGACACGACTCTTTTACTGTAAATACTGGAAAACGATCGCACTCATGTCATCTGTAACATCATTATATATATATTTCATATTATTTCAGCATCCTTTGCACTCTTCATCATTGCACCATGTCACTCGTAGTGTGTACATATTAGTTTAATATTTAATGTTTAATGTAGGCTTGTAGTTGTTAGTTTAATATTTAATGTGTACATAGAGAGCAAAGTTAAACCGGAGTCATATTCCTTCTATGTGTACATACCTGGCCAATAAAGCTGATTCTGATTCTTTTACAAAATGCCTTTAAGATGTTTTGGGGGCCGGTTCAGCTCAGCGGCTAAATCTCGCATCCCATAAACAGAGGCCTGAGTTCGACTCCCACCCTCGGCCCCCTGTCGCATGTCTTTTCCGATTCTCTCTTACCCTGTTTCTGACACTGTCCACAGTCCTGTCCCTCTCTCAATTAAAGGCATTAAAGGCCAAAAAAAGAGATGTTTCCAAAACTACAGTTGGAGCTAAAGTTACAGCTACAGCAAGCATGATTAGCGCTTCAACATGTCACAAGCTAGTTGATCTAGCAACTTCAGCTAGGTAACCAAACGGTCAGGAAGATAAAAGAGTCTAACTACCTTTAAGAGATTTTTAGACCAAAAAAACAAATACTTGGTCTTTTCTTAAAACGGCTATAAACACAATCTAAGCATTTAGAAGCTGATATGAGCATGACGCTGAGTCTCTGAACACATGGCTGATGACTCAGATGAGACCCTGCTGATATTTTCTGGCTGGTTTCACACTCTGTTCAGCTAATTGAGCTGCATCCCATCGGGTGTGTGTGATTGAGCAACGTGAGGCTGAAGCATGACTCGCTTGTGAATATGTGCACGCTTACAATATGCAGCCTGTCTGCCACCTGCTGCAGGTCTTATATCAAGGCATGCAGGGCCGTTACACATGCACAAACACACTCAACCCAACAGATACAAGCAGAGGCTCGGACTGCTCTCTCCTCATCACTCTACACGCGCACACACACACACGCACACGCACACGCGCACACACACGCACACACACACACACACACACACACACACACACACACACACACACAACGTGCAGAAAACCCAAAATCTGCTTGACCAGTACCCCAATTAACCCTTTGACAATTTGTCTGTATAATAAGAGTATCTATGTGTGTGTGGGATTGTGTGTGTATGTGTGTGTGTGTGTGTGTGTGTGTGTGTGTCCTCAATCTGTCAATCAGCTGCTTTTAGAGGCATATTCCCAATGTGTGTGCCAGTGTGTGTGTAGGGGGGTACAGCTTGCGGGAGGATTTTTAGGGACATCATGGCTGTTATATTAAAGAACTGGACCTGGACACTTGGCTTCAATACTTTCTGTAACTTAGCTTCTTTTCCTTTCATGCAATTTATAGGACGTCTGTGTCCAAAACAGAGAAAGAGAACAGTCTGTCCCTCGGACTCCAGCCCCGACACAGGACCTGTTTGGGTTTGGGTCCACTTTCTTACCGTCCCATTCTGTTACAACGGGGCCTGTGTCTGTTTATAATTAAATGTATATCAAATATATTTAGCAGTAGAAAAGCAACAATTGAAAGATTGCCTGCATATTTGATCATCCTGGGTCTGTATATATTGTTTAATATTATCAGATATTATAGTACAAATTATTTCTTTCAGTCCTATCAGGAGTCCAGTCTGTCGTTTTGAAACTGTGAAGTCCAAACTAGTTCTGCTTACCGCCCACTTCTTTTGGCAGGGGAAGGTGTGGGGGCAAGGTGTGTCTTTGTGAAGCACACTGAGGTGAGTTATCTTCACCTGCCAAACATAATTCAGGGTCCAGACAACCAATAAAGTCAAATTAATTTGGTTTGGTTAACTGTACCAAACAGCCCACGGTTTCATTTGTAACGAGCAGCAGGGTCGGTGCAGCTCAGAGTGTGTATGTGTGCGTGTGTGTGAGGATGTCATAATGAGTTGAGAAGCAGGTCAGCTCTGCAGGAAGACAGGCCCCCCCTGGTGAGCAGTGGTCACCACTTGGTGATGTCCACGCTTCACAACACAAACACACACACACAAGGAAGTTGATCAAGTGTATGCAATGAGGTCAGGGAGGTGTGTGGGAAGAGAAGGATGGCGTGAGAACACAAGGCGACAGGGGGGAAAAGCCCTCTTACTTTTTTCATGGATCCATATTGTTGTGCAGCAGTGACCGCAGGCTGGACACATGCCGGCCATTTGGACAACAGGTGGTCAGGCACGACTTGCGGTGGTCAACAGACACTGTGGTGCCACTGTAAGGAACAAAGAAAGAAAATTGGGTCTGCTCATAGAAACAGTGACGTCCCAGATCCCGTTTATTTTCATCACTACAGCTTCAATTCCTGTCAGTAAGTTTTGGTTATCCAATTGATCAAAAGAAGTTTCCACATCCTTCCATCTTCTGTTTATCAGGTGTCCAGTTGCAGTGTCAGCAGGCTGAGGCGTCCCGAGGCGTTCCTGGGTCAGGAGGGCGAAATCATTCCTAAAGCATGTTCTGGGTCAACCCTGGGGCTCCCTACCATTTGGTCATACCCTGAAAACTTGCAAAGGAAGGCGCCCAGGAGGATCTTGTTCTGATGCCTTTACCACCTCCGCTCGCTTATTTTCATGCAGAGGGGAAGAGGCTCTCTGCCTCTGCATGTCGTGGCTCCTCACCATGTCTGTAAGGCTGAGCCCCGACACCCATCAGAGGAAACTCATGTCAGCTCCTTGTGTTCAGTCACCACCCAGAGCTCGTGACTACAGGTGAGAACACAGATCAAGTGGTAAAACAAAAGCTTTGACTTCATGAACAGCTCTATCTATCGATCTATCTATTGATCTATCTATCGATCTATCCATCCATCCATCCATCCATCCATCCCTTCATTAAATGAGTGTAGTGTTAGATGTTATATATTGGAGCATGCACAATGAGAAATGCATGGAGCACTGGTTTAGCTCTGTTGGTAGAGCGGGCGGCCCATGTTCAGGTTCGAATCCCGGTCTGCTGGTCTGATTGAATAAAGGCAAAAGCCAATAAATGATAATATACAGTATATTATATGTGACAAATGTACTTATATACACTCAAAGCTGCTTTACACTACATGTTACATTCAACTCATTCACTCATTCATGCACTGATGGCAGAGGCTGCTACCTAAAGTGCCTGACCAGACATGATGTCAATCAGACATCATATCTGTGGTTCAGTGTCTCACCCAAGGACACTTCGACATGTGGACTGATGGAGCTGGGGATCGAACCACCAACCTTCTGATTGAAAGACGACCAACTCCACCACTGAGCCACAGCCGCCCAATTCTTCTTACTGCACCTCTGCTCTTGATGTAGTTGAAGAAAATGCAATAACGTGGTAGAACCGACAACATGCTTCTCCAGTAAGAACGGTTGGTTTGACTTTGTTTTATTATTGTGTCGCGTTTAAAGATGAAGCCAAGCTCACACAGGCTTACAAAACAGCACGATGACTATTCGACCAGCCTCGTGTTATTCCGAGCTCTAGAAACTAACATACGTTTCATTTGTCTCTTACCTCATCACAATAAGGACAGAACAGAATGAAGTGTGAAGCGTTCTCTCCTCGTCTCCACAGCCTTGTCCTCCATATTCTGAAAGCTGCCAACTTCAAGTCGAAGGATCCTGTTCTCTCGTGTGAAGCTAGAGACTAACTGCTTGTGGAGTTACTATAACAGAAGGTTCGGTGCCACAGCTGTGCAGATGCATGTTGGTCTTTGAAGCATTTCCTTCAGTTTGTTGAAAAGGGAAACCTTTACTTCATTTCCTCTGACGATGATCCTTATAACCTGTGTGTGTGTCTGTCAGTGTGTGTGCGCGTGTGTGTCTGACGAGGCAGCAGGCTGTGGGCTCGGGGGCTGATGGGCCACAAAATTGTTGAGGGGGCAACTGTCCTCTGCACTATTGTCTGGAGGAGCGCTACTGTCTGTGAGACAAAAGAAGCACCTGCCTGATCATCCAAACACACACACACACACACACACACACACTCACACACACACAAAGGCCACAAGGCCACTGTGTGTCCATAACCACCCATTACACAGAGTGTGACGTGGGGCTGGACATATGTATGTGTGTCTGCGAGTGTGTGTTGATGTTATAGTTATTGGCGGGAGAGAAGGAGGATTGTGTATGTGAACTGTGAGTGTGTGTGTGTGGGGGGGGGGAGGGGTGTTGGGGGTCAGTTTGGCGGGAATGTCAGGCTTGTTGGATTTACATCTGTTCAGCAGTGGGTCAGGCTGTGCGCCACACACACACACACACACACACACACACACACACGCACAAACACGCACACACACACAGACAGACACACATAGACAGACACACAGACACATACACACATGCACGCACGCGCGCACATACACACACACACAAACACACACACAGACAGACACACATAGATAGACACACAGACAGACAGACACACATACACACATGCACGCGCACACACACACACACACACACAAACACAAACACACACAGCTCATCTAGCCATTTGTGAGGAACAGAGAGGCATCATGTTGGCATGTGCCTGATTAACAACAGGTCAAGCTGTCTGTGTGTGTGTGTGTGTGTGTGTGTGTATGTGTGTGTGTGTGTGTGTGTGTGTGTGCAGCGGAAGCGACACTAAAACACTTGTTGTACATCTGTCGGAGCAGCAGCTCGTACAGTCACAGAGCAGCTCTGTTGGTGCAGAGACAGGCAGACCCATTCACAGTCATTGAGGCTCTGATGCTGCGTTCAGGATAACTACGTGTTCTGTTCATATATTCCCATTTCTGCTGTCCAACACATTCTCACTCCCAGCTCGTTAACAGGCTCTTATATTGTGGCAGAAATGTGGTTCAAATTCAGAAACGATGCAAATACAAAAACACATATCCAAATCAATTAGAAGTGACAGACTGACGCCTTGAAAATGATTAAAAATGACTTTCATTGCAGTAACTAGTGAGGCTGTGAGCGTCCTGTATCAAGACCTGAATTTGATTTCTAGATTTTCCTCCAAATGTCTTCAAGCATATTTCCAGAAGTGTGTGCTGCTGTCAGAAAAAACCTGCAAAAGGTTCACTGGTCCACTGTCAGACCTGAAGGTTCGATACTAGCATACAGGTACTCCCTGTTAATCCTGTATTTTGCTTCTTCATCATTTCAAAGGCACATAAACTAAACTGACAACTGCAGAAATGTGTTGCTCTGCAGATGGAATAGCCTCTCTTCTTGTCTCTTTATGATAAAGTTTGATGCAAACAGTTGCATGAAGTTGCACAGACCTTTCATCCCGGCCTCCTGGATGATGTCTTTTTGACCCATCCATCGCCATGACCGCCACCCCCGGACTTCAACAGCACATTAACAACAGTAAGCTACAGGACAGCGTCCGGAAATGAACTGCCTACAGCATCATATATTAAAGCGCTGGGTTGCTGACCAAGGCAGGTATTTGCATTGTGGGAACGGGATTGTGGCTGCTCGGGAGGGCAAAGGTACATAAGATCTCTTGCTCTTGGAAATTCTCTGAACAAAGGACGCTGTGTTTAAAGAATCTGAAGGATCCTGGACTTGTGAACAGTCCTAGACAAGACTTGATGATGGGGAATCATCAAAGTTCAGCTGTTTAAGGATCCAGCCTTGACTCTGAGAAACATCCTTCAGCAGCCTGCAGCAAAGAAAAAAACTCCTTTCACCTTTCACACCTGAAAGTCCGAGCTGTGTGCAAACTTTGCATTATGTGCTGGTAGGTGGACATATTGTTGAATGTGTGTGTATGCATATATAAGTGGTCATCCTACAAGTAAAGCACTGCAGTGAAGCATTGGGAGGACTGAATGGAGGAGTGTGGAGGACCTGGGAGGGACAAGGTCGCTTTCAGTGGAGGGAGGAACTGAACACATAAATCCTCCTCCTTCGCTTTGATAAGGCTTCAATTCACCAGGGATCATGTACCCTGCTAATAGCTGCCTAACTCAACCTCCCAGCCAGCTCACATGACACATACCTCAGTTATAAATATATATATATATACACACACATTCAACAATGCACAACAACAGAAGGATTAAAAGTACTGCACCTCTGGACACGTCATCTATGTGTCATTTATCAAAGCACATTTGAGCTATAAATTCAGTAAAAATGTATATTTATAGAGACTTTCCCTTTAATAACATAACCATAGAAACCATCAGACTCCGACTGAAACACACACTCATTTACACACATTCCACACCCCCCTGCCAAAATCAGGCCAGCTCTGTCTCGAGATGTTCACACAATTAAGTCAACCTAATGTGAGTGGACAGGCGCCCACTGCCGTGGCTGCCCCACACAATATGCTATAATTACACATTCAGTAAATGCAAACATGTGAAAATGTTATCTTCTGTTCGACTCTGCAGCCTGAAAGAACAAAGGGGGGCTGGGTTACAGGGCAGAATCTAAAGCAGGCCGTGTAGTGACATACTTCCCCACAAACTGGAGAAATCACAGCGGATATCTGTCCTTATTCATTCTAACAATAAAATACTCACAGTCTACGTACAGTTAGGACGACTCAGATGAGAAAATACACTTTAGAAATTAAGCTGTGATGTTGAGAATAAACATTCAACTTCAGTGTCAACACATTTTAACATCTCCACTTATTCACAACTGTTTTTTATTTAACCTTTAAATAAATAAAACAAACCGTTTTATTCATTGTTCACATCTTACTTTGTTATGTTGTCCTGGACGTTTTACTTCAGTGTTCAATATTAGGACTTTACTCAACATGACTTAATCAGGTTCTGACACTCCTCCATGTAAAGGTTTTTATTTTTCAAAGACATTTTAATTGTCAATATGTTGAACTTCCCCCACAAGCATCATGCAATATCACCGAAGAAGGGTTTGACTGAATTTAAAATGTAACCAGTTCATAAAGGTGTTCTTCAGAACAATGAGTAGAAATGAAAGCAGTCTTGCTTCATTCATTAGTGTGGGTTTGCTCTCAGGCGCCCATGCATTCAGGGATGTTAATGCAGGCGACGGACAGATGTGATTCTAAATAGCCCCACACTGTGAGCCTTCACTAAAGCACACCATGACCCTCACGCTACACTCCAGAAAAAAGAGGGCAGCAGAAAATGGTTGTTGAGGAATGAAGCACAGACGAGCCGTTAACTGTGCAGTAAAGAAATGTGTCGAGGGCTCGGCTGTGTGTCCGGCTGCCGGCCTCGCTGCAGATTAAATCAGTAATCACTGATTCACTGCAGCCGAGTCTGCTGAGGCAGCACAGCCACATCTGACTCTCAACCAACACCCACCCCCGTGTGGTCTGACCAGAGGGTAAAGGGAAGTCCCAGAAGCGAGTGCTGACCACCCACCACATGGCCATGCACTCCTCTTCTGCGTGGGCAGAATGCTCCCACCAACACCAAAGTTTAGACGCCATCCACTCGCTGACACAAACCATCCCCAGCCGTCCGTCTGTCTGTCTCAGTCTGGACTCTGAACCAAAGCACAGAACAAATGTTCCACCTCGTGGTACGCCCGAGCTCGACATTCTTTGTTTGACTTTGTTAGGGTATCATCTTCAATCATGTGGACGTAGACCATTAGACCTGCATTCTTTCTAATGGACAGCAGGGGGCGACTCCACTGGTTGCAAAAAAGTCTAAGTCCACTTTTGACTCCATTTTTTAGTACAAAGTGGGAACCTCTGCAGAGGTGATATCAAAAGAAGTTTCAGGTACGATCCAGAACCTTTACCAAGTGAGTCGAGCACCACTTCATGTACCATCCTGTGTCAAAGAGGCCACAGATTCTACAGCCATGCTCTGTGAAGCTGTAAAACTCTGCAAAACACACTGTTAGACAAACCGAAACACTGAAACATTTGAACAAAAGATTCACAGAGACCACAAATGTTTGCCAAATGAAAGTTTGTGTCCAAATCCATCCAGATGTGATCAAACTGTGATGCAGAAACTGTGAGCAACTTTTCTATGATCCTTTTTAGATTCCACAACAGCCCCAAAACGAAGCTCCACTGTTATGCTGCGTGTGCCATTTACATTGTACCAAACAAGGCTGGCGTGTGTGTGGTTTTACACAGCATTCTGGTGTTGAGGAAGCAAAAGATGTAAACAAACAGCGTGTGCTTCACATACACACACACAGCGCTGCACCGTCCTGCCCACCTCTGCCGTTTACACAGACGCCGCTTCGCCTCTGTTACGCCTCTGTTACTACCTCTGATGCCGGCTCAAAGGTGGAACGACTTCACCACACCATTCAGCCTCTGTGTGTTTTACATTAAAGACGAAGCATAACAGTCCCGCCTTGAACTGGCAGTGTAAAAGGGGCCTATAAGAGCACAATGTCAGGAATATAAACGTAAATTGAAGAAATAAATAAAAGTGCACTGATACACAGACTGTAGACTGTAGGCACAATGTGATTAGTGGAAAATGTTCAACCATCACCTTGTTTTCAAAAACCAACTCCATCCACATCTCTCCAATTTCCTACTAACTGTACCCGCAGCAGGCAGCGCTGGATACCGTCATGAGTGAAATCTTCCAACATAAGGCAGGTCGTATTTTTTGTCTTGGAAGAGTAAGGACGGATGACTTCTTTCTGTGCATTCGACTCCAGAGACTGACATGTTCAGCCACGGACACGTGAACGCTTCAGACTGGTGGCAAAGCGACTTCCTAACTTTAACCAGCAGCAGGCCACTGTCTGTTCTCTCTACCACTGACGGCGTTCTTGGGCTGATGTTTGAATATTGGCATTCCTGAATAGGGGAGGAAATAGTGGTAGAGTCGGTCATCTTTCAATCAGAAGGTCGGAGGCTCGATCCCCAGCTCCCTCAGGCTACATGTCGAAGTGTCCTTGGGCAAGACACTGAACCCCAAATTGAATGTGATAACTGATTGACAATTGGGCACTTTATGTAGCAGCCTCTGCCATCAGTGTGTGAATGGGTGAATGTGACATGTAGTGTAAAAGCAGCTTTGAGTGGTCGCAAAGACTAGAAAAGCGCGATATAAGCAGAGTCTATTTACCATAAAGTAAATACTGCATCTCGCGGTCTAACTTCAGTGTTAGCTTCAGCTTTCAGCCGCGGTGCTGGCTGCTTGTTTTGGACACTGATGGAGACAGAGGAGCTAGGGGTAAAACTTCCACATGTCTAAACCTTGCTGCTGAGGTGGTTTGTTTTAGGTCCATAGTACCTGTGACGAGCGGGTAAAACACACCCTCACTCAAGGGTGAGGTTGGGTGCAATTTATTAATTTTATTTAACTAGTGGAAAGCCTGACAACCCCACCCTGGGAATTTCGCCCAGGGAGATATTTAAATCACAGTGCAGTTAATAAAGGAAATATAATAAATAAATGGAGCATGAGACGTCGTTCAGGTACAAAAAAATACATATACTTTATTTTCACAAGGGTATAAAATTAACTTATCTTAAAATAACACCATACACACAAGGATGTGAGGGAAGGAACCCTAGCAGGGCTGGAGCTTACCAGTGAGGGGGAAATGGGACCATGAGGGGGAGAGGAATCCCAGGAGAGGAGCACCCGAGGATTTGTGACACTCGCACACACGCACACACACACACACACACACACACACACACACACACACACACAATGGTGAACAAGCAAAACCCCGGGTTTACACAGCACACAGGAGGGGGATACCACCACCAGGACACCAGGACCACCACCGTCAGCTTCCAGTCCTGAAAGGAGAAGGGAAATTAGTGGTGCTGGACACCGTACATCAAAACACAACTTCTCAAAGAACAATTTACCAAAATTAAGCCACCAAAAAACAACAACAAAGAAAGAGAATTTACCAAAATTAAGTAGTTGAAAATAACAACAACTCAAAGAAACAATCTACCAAAAGCAAATGTACGCAAAATTCTAATGTATGACACAACAAACACAAGTGTCACACAAACAAGCAAAATTAAACAAACACATTCAAGACAAAATTCAGAAATTCCAAAAATAACAAAAATTAAGTGAGCCAACCCGCCACTATCACTCGTTAAAATAAATATAGGCCCGATACAGTCAGGACACACATATGCCAGGAGCAAAGCAACGCAAGGCGAAGTAAAGCAGCTGTGAAGTGTGCTACAATAAAGCCAGCAAAGTGAAGCGAAACAACGCCCGGCAAAGTGAAGCGAAACAGCGCCCGGCAAAGCAGCAGTGTTTCTCTGTCGCGTCACACGACCCAGTCAATCTCTGTTATAAAGATATAAAGTAAACCAATATTAATATAAAACACTATTAATGGTAGTGATGAGCTAAAGATCAGGCTGTTGTGAGCTGTACATACTGATCAGAGCACAAGATCACACACATGGGAGAGAGGAGGAGAGGCGAGCTTCATGCTCGCCTGGCTGCAGTGGCAAACCACGGCCGGCACCGAGCGTCAGGACGGGGATTCCCCGTGAGCTGCTGAGGCGGACAACGCCGAACTGTGAACAACCGGAGCGATCAATAAATATCATGTTACATCCGCAAAATAGCACACAAACCGTAGCACTTCGCATCTCTTCTGACACTCCTGCGGGTCGGCCAGGAGTCCGTCCTGTCACATCATGAATGAGCATGAGTTGATCTTGCTTCTCAGATTTCATTTTCTCACACTACAGACACCCTCATGTTCACAGCACAGACTCCAGTTCTTCTTCTGCATCGTGTTGGTAAATGTGTTCACTCTGCTGGCTTTTGTGATCTGATGTATGCTGAAGGACTCATAATAACTGTTTGCTAGTATGGAAACAACAAAGTGCAGCCGATGGAAACATTGCCTGTGCAACAGTCCATGCAGAAAACTAGCAACAGAACATAGCATATAGTGTTAGTGCATATATTGAGTTTGGGTGATCAAGCTAGTATTTGAGGCACACAGCCCCTCAGCAAATCACATCTCTGAGAATGGAGAGTCATTTCCTGTTGTGTGTAAGCATCATGACTCGCTGGTCAATACTTACTGGAACAATCTTCATCTAGTGTCTGAGGTCTGTTTGCTGCCTCTTGCTGCTCTCTTGTGTGTCTCCAAAAGAGAGACGCACAATACTCCATTTGTCTTAATTAATTATAAATGTGTTAAGCAAAAAGCACGGTAACTCAGACTGTGAACAAAGGATCAGCACGGTGCCTCTCATCCTCCACAGGAAGTCAGATCCATTCTTTTCATCCACCTTCTGTCTCACACTCTTGTTTTACTTCTTCTAGTATTATGCCCACATCTTCAAATTAGCCAAAGTAGGTCAATTCTGATGGACATGTGTCTCACTGTGTAAGCCAGGTTGTAGACATATGCTGCAGGAGGACAAACAATGTGTGCTCTTACTCTGCGGTGCAGGTGCAGTGTTGAGAGGAGGAGACATAAAGAGAACAGGCCCCGAAAACCCACAACATATATTATATAGACTTTACACAGCCTCGGTTTTCTGTATGAGACGGGGCAAAGCGTCAGCCGGGGATGAGAACACATTGGACATGTGTAGTATAACTCACAGACAAACTGTGCATCCCTTTTAATGATATAATAAGAACCAGACTGTTAATCATTAAAACCATTATACAGTAGGTTAGCAAGCTGCTGTTAGCATTTATCTCATAGTAACCCTGGGTTAATTCCAGGACTCTTTAATTGCATCCATGCTTCCATCACTTGCATCTTTTCCTTGTGTCTAAGCTCCTCCCACTCGGGATGCACCGAGTGACGCGTGGTAACCAGGTGAGGAGAGAGGAAATAAGGAAACATGTTTTAGGAGACGTCCTTTCCTCTGAAGCGTCACATGAAGCAAAAATAACTGATCCTTTTTAAAATGAATCTGTTTTTGTTACTTTTAACGTTCAGACCAACAATTAACAGATTTTTAGTTCAATGGTTCTGCTAAATTTTTTGTTGTAAATACTCATGTCCAACATGTTCTCACCCCAGGTCATTAAATACGGACTCTTTAATAACCAGCAATGTTTATAGTCGCTTTCAAGGCGAACTTTAGTGTCTGGTCAGATCAGTCTGATCAGCTGCAGCATCCAGTCAACAAGAGATACCTGTTACTGTAAGGGTAACAGACCTCCATGAAGCTGCTCTCTTGTGTCCTGCTTCTCGCTCTGAAATAAGAGCTTCGTGATGGAACAGAATAGAAAGCCGCTCTTGTAATTGCCCATTGTACAATGAAATTTGCTGTGCATAAACAAAAGAATAACCACAGACTCACATGCATTCAGTGTCTCTGTGGAGCTCAGTTCAGTGATGGCTCTGGGGTAAGAACTATTTAACCCTTGATGTGTGGGGAACGCCTTCTAGATGTCTGCAGAGAGAGGAGATGGTTGTAGGGGTGAGTTGCATCCTTCACGCTGCTGCTGGATCTACAGAGGCAGTGTGATCTGAAGGTGTCTCACAGTGAAGGCAGGGGGAGTGTGTGCTGTGTTGATGACTTGCTGGAGAGCCTTCCTGTCTGCTCATGAGCAGTTAGCATGCCTCGCTGTGACACAGTATGACAGTACATATTGTACTGAGCAAGGACAAGAGCGGCTTTGCAGACAAGTAAATAGCCTGCAACATGGCATGTCTGGTTCAAGGGAATATCAAGTAAGAGTCTGTGGATGTGACCCCTGATCTCTAGGGTTCAGCCTCAGAGCTGTTACCATGTTACTTTGAGCTGCTCTGCTTCTCTGCAAAGCTGAGCCACTAAAACAAAGCCAGCTGTAATTATACATGCCGCATCCAAGGCACAGCAAAGTTCATCTGTACAGTTTGTGTTGTTCTTAATATCATCAACACGTTCTGGAGGATAGGGAGAGGGCTTCCACCGCCTGTTCACAAACAGACAGGAGACGCAGCTGCTCTCTAACCCCACCACCACCACCACCACCACCACCTCTGTGCGTCATCTGACCTGGTGAGGAGAGAAAGGACATGATTGCAGGTCTGAAGAGGGCCAACAGGGGTCCTTGCATTCAAGGTGGTCCCATTTTATAGTGCTCTTTAACAGCCTGACTTCCTGGATGACCTAAACCTGTAACTACGATTCAAGACTAACAAAGAAAGGCTTAACGTGTTCAGATTTGGTTTATTTTAATCACAAGGCGACAACAATTTACATCATTAGAGGCGGTCTCTACTTTCTGCACAGGAGTCAATTCAAACATCAAAGTGCATCTTAACTGAGGAACAAATGTTTGCTTTTAGTCACAGAAACTAGTCTACTAGAAAGAGACATGTATGCACACACACACACACACACACACACACACACACACACACTTCCTTCGACACTATCTAGCCTGTGGCATCTGAGGAATCTTAACAGTGTTTTAACAACCTGGGGAGGCAACAAAGACATCAAGAGGGCGTGTGTGTGTGCATGCGTGTGTGTTAAAGTGGAGGGCTGGTGGTGAATACTACAATAGAGCCGTCGTTAGCTGTCTCACAATACCCACAGTCAAGGCTATTGATCATCATTCAGTACATTCAGACCATGAAGAACAAAGGTACAAACATCTTCAGCATTGTTTACACATTAATGCTGATGCTGACATCCAGACACGATATCAGATATGATGAACAGTTTTTGGGGTCGACATGACTAACAGGAAAACTTTCCTGACAGGCTCACATTGTTACATTACAGAGACTTACAGAGATAGAGCTCACCGTTCAAGAGAAACAGACACAGACGTTACATCGCTCTCTTCAAAGACACCAGCCTACATTGACACAAACATTCATTTCACCTCACAGAACACAGGAGTTCTGGTCTGTGCTGCCTCGATCAGTTCGCGTGTAAGTGTAATAGTGTTTTGTTGGATCTGGACCATGAACCATTTGAAACACCAAAACATAATCCAACTTCTCAGGATGTTAGGCACCACCTTCTTCAGACTGAAAACACACAAACCTACCTCACACTTAATGAACACACGTGTCTTTTGGATCAATTAATGCATTTGCTATAATTTCACAGCAAAAAGTCACCAAGTAGAAAGACAAAGAGGCTCAAACAGTGATGATGAAGTGAGTGTGAAAGAGAGAGAATGCAGCCTCTATGCTGCTTTCAGTGAACCTCCCCTCAGTCTTATATACGCTCATTTGTAGCAGCCATTAGCATTAAAGGGCCCGCTAATCTCTAGCTGCAGGAAGGGAAATTCACTTTCAAAGAGCTGAGGCCATTCACTGCTCCCCCCAGACCACCTCCCCCTCTGTCGCCTCCTCCTCCTCCTCCTCCTCCTCCTCCTCTCCTGGGCTCAGAGCCTTTATGTTGACATCTGTCCACCACATTCCAAACACATCTCCTCATGCATACCTGTTGGTCTGACACAAAACGTGCTTCTTCTCTGCATGACAAAAACACATCCTCACAGGCTGGAGGCTGTAAACTCTCTGAGGGGATGTTTGATACATTACAGAGCCACGTCTTCACACAGCTTCACACTGAACCTCGTCTCCTCCATGCTTATTAGTGATGCTGGTATTCATCATATAATAAAATATATTTTTCCTTCAATCAAGAACAGATTCATGTTTATATGTATCACACGACAGCTGTATAATAAATCCCTTTTCTTTGATATTTTCTGTTTGCTTTGAGTTAAACTTTGACATTTAAAGAAAAAAATGTTCTCTGTCTTTCAGAGTGTTTGATGTACATATTGATATTACTCTCAGGTGTGTCCTTCAGGAGGAGTACCATTCTGGACAAAGTTAGTTTGTATTTGAACACCGAGACTTCAGTCCCTGGAAGGAGGTCCAACTCACACTTCCAGGTCAGTGCTCAATGATGAACCGGCTCCCGGCCCCAACTCTTTGCTGGTCTAAAACCGCGAACCGCTTACGTCAGGGGCGAGGGGCGGGGTTGCCGTGACCAAAGAGAAACCAAACGAGAGTGTCTCGTTCAACATTCAGCTACACAAAACAAGGAATGTTATGGATATAAAGGCGAAGCAGTGGTCGTTACCAGACATGGGTTTGTTGTTGGGCTGTGTTTGGCGTGCTACTCATTTTCAAATCGATGTTACGTTAAACCCTGTAGTTATATTTGGGTAATGTTAGCTCACCAACAGCTAACTAGCTCGCTAGAGTTAGCATACTACTAACGTGCTACATTTTGCCACTGGCTCATAAACTAACGTCATTTAACATTTGATTTCTAGGCATGCATAGTGTGCAATGGAAAAGTTTTGTTCATTGTTGTCCTTGTGTTTTTATAGAATTGTCTGCAGTCAGGGGGGGACTGGGACAAAAATTCAGCCCTGGCATTTTCTGTCCAGACCAGCCCACTACATTATCAGCGGACACCACGTAGAAGTCCACAAATCTCGCAGCGTCTTCTCTCATGCATACTACAAAGGAGAGTCATATTCCTTGATAGCAGTTAACAAATAAAGCACGTAACTATGAACTCAAGGACTAAAATTGACAGCTACAGCAAACAATCAATCAATCTTTATTCATTAAAGTGTCAAATCACAACAGAAGTTTTGTCATGACTAGGGGTGGGACGAGACTAACGGGAAGAACCCATATGCTACCCTTTCAGTTTTTAGTCTGTGACTGTGGAAATCTTTTGGCCCAGCATTAGTTAAAACCAGACTCGGGGTGGGCGCTACCTCTACCAGTTGGGTGGAGGGGGGAGAACCTGTTGCAAAACATTGTTGATAACCTGCAAAAGCGTGTCACATGCTCAAAATGGAGGTCATTCCTCAAAAGCAAGTATTCATATCAATGAAAGTGTGTGTGTCATAAAAAAAGTCCTGACACCATCATTTATGAACAAGATAGTCAAATGGCTTTGTCATGTTTTCATGAGGACACTTTACTAGTGTTTTCCACTGCAAAAAAGTCAGATCTTTGTGACAATACCTGAAAATGCTCGAGACAGCACTATACACAGCCATTTGAAAACTACAGTAAAAGTAACACATTTACACACAAATTAAAGTTACACACAAATTATACCTATTAAATAGTTATCACCTCAGTAAACAATAAATGAATTGAAAGATTACAATAAATTCAATGTCAAATATTGCAAATTAAACTAATTATTTCCTATAGGTTTACTTGTGTTTTGTGCTGAAATTCAAAGTATCTCATCTGTATTTACAATACAGCTTGATTCTGCATCTCTACTTACAGCTCATTAGTCCATGTGAATGTTTACTGTTGCTATGGCAACAACAGACTGCTGACGTTAGCAGCTGTTAGCTAGCTTAGCAAAATCATCTGAACAATAATAACCCATAATATCATAATTCGGCATATTTAAACAAAATCAACCACAACTACCAACAGTCACAGCCCTTCAACTCTGGGCTAATATGTTGTCACATGTTAGATTGTCAAAGTTAGAAAAATAAGGGCTTCAATCCCTGAGGAGCTACGTTAGCATTAGCGGCAGCTGCATTCACTAGTATGCAGTTAGTTAGGTCACATCACATTCAATGTAAAAACGTTTTCTACTTTGTTTTGGACATGTCTCAAAAATGTAGCCTAGCCAGCCCCAGGCTAACGTTACTTACCATGTCTGCCTCCACTCGCTCATCATCGTCGAGTCCTCCTCGCTCGTCTCCCGGCACAGCAGCACCTGCTGCTGCTGGGGTGGTGACCCCGGCACCAAATAGGTCCGTCAATTGCGCACATTTAGCAGCCTCCACCTCCTGAGACTTCACCTTTTTATTCGCTGTTTCTCAGCGCCACCCGGGCGTTTCTTCCTCTTATACATTTTCAGACGCTCAAACTGGCTCAGCAGCAGCCCGTCCCGCAACTCCCGGCCATGCCATGAGGCCCCACCCCACCCTGGTTCGTCTTGTGATTGCGAGCACTGTCAGGGCTCTCTGAGCTTGTCAGCCCATGATTGAATGACAAACAATAGACCAATAATATGTGTCGATGCTGGCAACACACTGCTAGCCCTCTGTAGCCAATCGGCCGGCCCAGTTGGAGGGGGAAAAAAACAAACATAGCAGACCGGACCGGCCCACCGGGACGATGCCCGGTATGTCAGATGGCCAGTCCACCCCTGTCTGCAGTCGATGATGCCGAGGCTGACAGGACGCTGCAGCCACCGCTGATGTTGGCTCGCCTGAACCATCGAGCAGCTCTGCCACAGTCAAAATCCATGTTGTATAAATCTTGTACACATGTATAAACGTTCTTGTGTTTAATTAAAATGAAACCTGTCTGTTACTCAATGCTTTTTTAATCAACAGAGAAACAAATAAAGACAATATTGATCGCTTTAACACAAAGAGAACAGGTTTGCTTGACTGTGTAGTTTTGAGGAAGAAAAATGTCACTCGTTCCTTCTTATGTGAAGTTATCACCATGTTCGCCACATATGTAGAAGTACACAGCAGGTTTCAGTCTGCCAGTACCTGAAAAAGGTTTCATGAGCCGATATTGCATTGGGTACGCTGGCGGGCCAATGATCAGGTAATGTCCAACATCACAGCCGGAGATGGTCACTTTGTTTTGCCCCAGCAACTCCCCGTCACTGAGGGCATCCAGATGAGAGTGTTTAGGAATCGTGTACACTCCCTGGAAAATGCAGTAAGAGATTTCTGATTTGTTTAACAGACCCCAGTTTAATCTACGCTAAATAACAAGCTAAATCAAACTTGCGGGCTAGCAGAGAGGCTAACAACATCTTACGTTCTTTCTCATTAAGAATAAAAATGGGTGGATCATTACCTTTCTTCTCATAAGAAGTCACCGTCCATGGAAAGCATTACGAGTAGCACAAATGTGTTTGACAGGTTGTCTTTGGGTCTAATGTGATTTCGGAAAGAGGAGCAACAACGGCAAACATACCATGTAGTCTGTCATCGTTATTGTGAGAGAAAGTTGCTGCTGGGAAAAGCGGTCATGTATAGAGTGACGTCATGACGTGGCTCTTCCACTGGCAAGCAGGTGGAAAAACAAACTGGTTCAGAGTTGGTGCGCAAGTCTAACCAGCTCCGAACCAGCACGAGCACCGGCCCTGAACTAGAACCAGGTTCGCGTTGGGGGGAAAAGGGGTAGTACAGAACTCTGCTCTCAGAGAGGGCTGATCATATGGAGGCTTGTCAGTGGTTAACTGCCAGCTGGAAGACAAGCTATTCTCTCTGTGTTAGCCCTCCTCATAAAAATGTCTCTCTGTCCTGATCAGGAACAATATGCCGACATGTTGATGCACACCCTCTTCCTTCCACACAAGGGTGTGAACAATCACTTTTCACTTTTCCTCCCTGTGAAGCAGAGGAGCTGGAGGAACAATGACTGCTGCCGATTCTCATGTGGAGTGGCACCAACAAAGGAGCAGAGGGGTATATACAACCTGTGGTCATAAAGACAAGGACCATTGGAGACTAAAGACAGTTATATTGTAAAACGGTTACACACTGCTCTGTTATCACAGAATGCAGTCATCAAGTCGTGAAGGACAAATCCTGTCCTTACTTTATGTAGACGAGCTGACAGAGGTCGAGGTCGTTTCTTGGACCATCTTTAAATTCTTCATATCCCCAAAAGAGTTTTTACGACGTCAGGTAAACACAAATCTCTATTCACGAGTCTTCATCAAAACATAGAATCTGTTGGCACGCGACCAGATACAGGAAGTGTTCTGGTTTCCGTTTGTAGTACGTCTGTAGTCCAAGTATGATTGACCAATCACGTATCAGCAGGAAAAACAGTCCATGTGGAGAGCAAATGCAGGCGGAACGTAATCCACCGTGATGACATCCCGGCTCCCATCAGCGACGTCTGACAACGATTTAGCTTCTTAGTAATCTCTATAAACAGACTCTGCATTCTAACAGCTAACAATCTGCTCTAGATCTAAAATTCAACTTGAGACAAATCTGCTTGATGTCCCGAGACACAAGAGCCGTTAATTAAAGTCAGTCGTTTATTTTGCAGACATATCTGGAGGGGAGAATTTCACTTCATTTTGATCTGAACACACGGTCGCTCTTCAAGTCGCTAACTGGACTGTAAACAATGCAGCGCACGGAGAAGGAAGTCTTGGCTGGAAGTCCTTATCACTTAACCCTGGCTAAACCGGACATGTTCGCATAATTCACCATTACTCCCAGAGGCCGTCGTCATCAGACGATGGGTTCAAAGATCGGGTAAACACAAATGTATTTAGCTAAACCTGGTGCAAAAAATATGTCCAATGATGTACTACTTAGACGTTCATCACATATGATAGTTTATTGTCCTACACAAGTGTTTAGCTCATGTTGTTTCACTGATGTAAAGCATTTGAACAGAGTCATAGTCAGGACGTCACATTAAGCAGAGTGCCTGGCAGTCATCAGTGTGGGATTCTTCTCTTTGCTGCTGTGACTGTCTTGTTGTAGCACAGTGCAGTAACATACATCACAGGAGTTGTTCACAGCTGCTGCAGTATGACCTGTGCCATGTTTGTAAGGAAGACAAAAATAAAATGAAGATGCAATGCCCCACAGTCACCACTAGATGTCTCCAAAAACCTCACACTGCATCTCAGAATATAAAAGAATCATTACATGATGTTGTCAGTAGCTCAGTGTGAAGCTGTTAACAGGTACATGTTTTGTCCTGCATGGACAGAACATGTAAAAACAAACCAACAACAGACGAGACAATCATCTGTAACCTCTCCAGGCCGTCATCACCAACAGGTCCAGCAGCACCTCTACAGGACCTCCAGAGAACATGGCTCAACAGGCAACATGTTCAAGCGTTCATCATAACAAGAATAAACTAAATTCAGTCTCAGTTTGCTTCACACGTCAGCCATGACTCCACCTTCAGTCTCCTCCTCCTCTTGCTTTCCGCTGCCTCCTGAACTCTACAACATGTCTGTGTTTTGCTGTCTCTGGAGTTGCTACACAATAAAGAGGGTCCAAATGAACACCTACTAAAGACTTCTTTGACTGTAAATGTACCTGTGGCACTGAACCGCACCCAACTATAAATGTAGAGCTGGTCTGACACCATTTTTAACTTCCAGATTCAGATTTGGATACCTAAACATGTGAAGACTTGATACCTCATACGACTCTCCTACCATTCAAAAATATGTACATATTATACTATCGTATAGATATATACTAAAAAAGTGCATGAATTAATAAATGAGGTCATACAAAACTTCCAGCCAGCGTCTGTAACTTTGAAGTACACCTTGGTAGTAAAATAATGCACTTTCTTTAGCACCTGCAGTGTGTCCGGTCAGCAGATTAAAACGGTTCTAACCGACTACCTTCTTACTTTTCAGCTCGTATGATGACGTCACTTTGTGGAGTTCGGTTGTTTTTATGTATCTTTTAGCGAGATGGATGGAGAGGATTTCATTCAGAGGGCCTCTCTCACTCTTTGACTGAGATGATTTGGATTCCTGACATTTTGCTTGCCCTGACTGGCGTTACACACTCCGCCTGCCACTGTTGTTGTTTGCCGTCGCGACATGATTAATGGCCTGATATCATTTTTCATCACTGATTTGAAACAGTGGTTTTGATGGTAGACATGAGATGATATATCAGCAGCTGCTGTTTTAAAGCAGTGAGGAAGAATTGATTTTCTTCCCATGCAGGGCTAATACATGACGGTGTCTGATCAGTGACTGGCATACTGGACCATATTTCTGATATGCTGTCTGTATGGAAAACACCACGTATGTCTGGCAGGAAACCAGGACTGGGTTTTTGATGGCTCAGACATAAAATTACAGGTTATACAACAGAGCACTTAGTGCACAAAGAAGTGCTTCTCCAATGGTCGATCATGATGATCTGCAACTCACCCCGAACTGACAGCTTTGGGATGAACGATGAGGACACACCTGATCCCCCCAAAACATGGCCTCACTGGACTGAGAACAAAGTGACTGTGAGCTTTAAAGCTTTCCATCAGGTATGCAGGATTTTAACTTGTCTTTACCAACAACACCTGTCACTTTTCATGTGTACATAAAAAACAAGAAATCATACAATTCCTGGTATTCCACCAGGGATGTTAAAGCATCCGCTCTGAGCCACATTTGTTGTCAGAAGATTCAAAAACAACCGAAGAGTTGGAAAAGACTTCTTGTGGTGTCTGAGAGGGGAGATAAAAGATTACAGTCACATTACAGTGACAGTACGTTACAGTAACAGAGTGAAAAGTAACTTGTTACTTCCTCCCCTGTATCCATGTGTGTGTGTGTGTGTGTGTGTGTGTGTGTGTGTCCTCTTCACTGTGCTAACAATGATAGCTCTGTGGAGGTCCGCTCCACCACAACCCTTGATAGAGAGATTCAGAGAGAGAGGGAGCAGGAGAGAGAAAGCACGGTAAAAAAGACGTCTGATTTGTGGAGTGTGCCTCACAGCCTCCTGTGGGTGCCCCCCTCTCCCTCCCCTCTCCCTCTCCTCTCTCTCTCCTCTCATTCCTTTCTTCTCAGCCACTCTGATGTAATCCAAAGGCCTCCACAGGAGCAGCTGCACAGCGAACCAGCCTTCCCTCCTTCCCTCTCCCTTTCTCTAAATCTCTTTCTCTCTTTTCTTTGCACTTCCAGAGGCATGCGAGGCGAAGCGAGGCGAGGGAGAGGAGGGCGTTCAGACACAATTGGGGTCTTTTTCTGCCCTGAAAAAAGGGGGCTATCGCCTCACATCTCCTTCTGTCGCCCCACTACTGTACTATACTGCTGGCGGGTGGGTGGGAGGGTGCAGAGGCACTGTGTCTTGGTGTGCTGAAAGGGCAGCATAAAGAGACAACTTCACATAAATACCAGAGCCAGACAGCAAATGTAGCTGCAGAGAAACAGAGTGGCTTCAAACAGCACCGAGCAGGGACGCACTAACACTACGTTCATGCACAACCATCAGATTCATCGGTCCAACCTTCAGCTGCCAGTGCTCCAAACTGCACTGCACAGTGGAGAACATTGATTCATCCCTGTTCTTTGTATATTTAAACGAGCATCCGTGCTGATGGAATAAAGGACACAGGGACAGTAAATATTCTTATCGAGTCTTAAAACCAAAGCCTTGTTGTCTGTCCAGAGAAAATAGAACACATTCTCACGTTGTGATGCACAGTGAGATCTGTTTGTATGCTCTATTTTTAATATCATATAATATATCATATTACCATCATGAAACAAGCCGCACAGAGGCCTGCCTAATCTCACACAACAATCTAAGACGCAGCATTTCTCCCACCCTCCCTCTGACCTGCCCCCTGACCCCTGCTCCAACTAAAGGAAACCACCAGCACTGGAAACCCTTACCTTTAATGTGTGTGTGTGTGTGTGTGTGTGTGTGTCTGTGAAAGGGGCCACTAGTGTTTATTTATGTCCGTCTAGGTGTCATGCCTCAAACTGAACATTGTACTTCCCAGCCACCAGGTTTGAGGCACCATGGAGGTCACATATGGTGTGTCCTAGAGGCAAACACCGTGTGTGTGTGTGTGTGTGTGTGTGTGTGTGTGTGTGTGTGTGCGTGCGTGCGTGCGTGCGTGCGTGCGTGCGTGTGTGTGAGAAGGCAGGTTAGGGTCAATCAGCCGTGTGTTTGTTGATACCCTGAGAGGAAGGTGAAGCAGCTTCTGTTTCTGGGAATAATCTGAGCCTGTTTAAACTCTGTGCTCTGTGGTTTGACTGCAGTTCCCCATGTCAACTATTTATTCATTTCCCATCATTAAGGTTTCCTTTGAAGCAGTCTGAAACACGACCCTGGGAATCCTAACCTGAAAGTGGTTGTGTCCGGGGCTAAACGCTTGAGCTAAAACATTTTCAATAAGAGAAACAGGCCTTTAGTTCAGAAAGATGCAAATTCAAAAACTCATACAGAAGTCCAAAACAACAGCAACAGAAGCTGTACATGAACAACATGTTGAGCAGATCTCCTGTCCAAAAAACACATGAACTGGATATGCAGCATTCTTCTGTAGCTCTACTTTTCTGGGGTTTTGTGTTTTTGGCTTTGTATCGTGTGTGTGTGTGTGTGTGTGTGTGAGTGTGTGTGTTTGCTGCATGTTCCCTTAGTCGTATTTGTTTTAAGGGTTTTATAAATGACAAATCTTCTGGGCCGCTCAACTCGTTTGCTCTTGTTACCACAGTAGGTCCACATTATCACACTGGACTGCGGGCCTACATGAAGGACAGATGTAACTCATAAGTTATAGCACTATAGTAGTTGTATTGCAGTCGTAGTAGTAGTTGTATACCAAAAGCAAGAGTACATGTTAAATGTTGTCATAAACATTATGCATTGTGAGCTTAACTCATAACAAGGTGCTGCTGACCTTACCTTTCTCCAGTGCAGCTTCTGTTGGTCATTTTGACTGTGGTGTTCCTCAATAGCGCTCTCTCATTTCTCTGGCTGAATATTAATTAGTTATGTAATGAAACAGACATCATATCAGAGGTGGAGCAGCTGGACACCAAAATCTCCATCTAACCTGTTTGTGTTTCTGCACAAGAAGCCTGAATGGGCTGATGTCTCCGAGCATTGCTGGTACAAATGGAAAGCTGCTCCTTGGTACTGAGCTCAAAATGCTGCTGCCCAGACACCCATGGTGCCAGCAGGCAGCTGAACAGGCCGGGCCACCCAGGGTGCTACACCCTGCACACACACACACACACACATTCCCAGGCTGCAGTGCCATGTTGTCTGTGGAGTGTGCCACTCGGCACTGATCCTGGCTGTGGAGGTTGGGAGCTTGGCTGTCACACACACATTCCTCAGTTTCAGGCCAAAACAGCAGTCTGCTCGCTCCATGTGGCTCATTGTCTGCTTACTTCCTCTTCCTTTCCTCATCCTTTCTCTCGCCCTATCTCCCTGCTTTTCCAGCTCCTTCTGAACAGAGAACAGATAATGTTCATTAAGTCATTCTCACTGGAGAGTGTATAATTGATATAAGTATAATAAGTACATGCTACTCACTGGAGCATTTCCTGTACCTCAAGCAGATGTGGATATTATCCGTCCTTTGAAACCCTTCTTCAGTTTTGTTTCTTACTGAAGCAGCTTCTGAGAGAGTTGAGGAAGTAAATGATGTGGGTGCTCTCAAACTCCATGCAAGGTATCATTTGATGAATGAGATGAATCAGATGTCAAAGTATAGATGAAAGAAAAACAAGTTTTAGTGCTCCTTAAGCTGCGTTCAGACCCGAGGAGTTAGTCGTGTTACACACAGTTGTTTGACAGTGGGAACATTTTTTTGTTTGCTGTCATTGGTTAAACAAAACCCGAGAACATTCACCCGACCAGATCGATGTCAGAAAAGTTCTTAACATCACCTTTAGTTTCACACAGCTCAGTGAATCACCCCTCCTCCTCCTGAGCTGTGTCTGGATGAACTCTCCTGCTGCTTCCAGCTCCTCGAGGCTGACCAGTGCCCAGTGTGATGAGCTGTTAGCTCGGATCAGTACCAGGATTTCTCTGATGGACACCAACTACCGGCGTTGTGTTTCAGCTGTGGAGCGCCTGTCCATCTGTCTCCATCTGTCTCTAGCAAGTCACACGTGGGCTGAAATCTGTCTTACTACAGCGCTATGAACCCAAATTAAACAGATGTTACTGAAATGACAGAAAACAGGTTGAAAGGATGCTGAGATAGCGACATCATGAACAACACCATGAAGCATCATGATGAGAATGCTGCTTTTTGAGGTTGGAGCTATTTCTGATGCAGCGTCAGAGCGTCAGGAGAATCATTTATTTTGCCTTTGTTGAGATAACATTAAGATAAATCGAGAGTAGCAAAGAAACTCTGTCTGTGTGTGTGTGTGTGTGTGTGTGTGTGTGTGTGTGTGTAGGGTTGTGCAGAGCAGATTTCATGGTCAGTTGATCGCAGGCATCCTGGGGCCAAGACTCATGACAGCTGCAAGAGCCACTGCCCCCATCCCACACACGCTGACAAAACTCACGCACACACACACACACGCACACACACGCACACACACACCTCTTGATTCAGTCTGTCTTCCTTCTTTCCTCGCCTTGCTCTCCATCTCCTCCCTCTGCCATGTTTCTTCCTCTTGTCCACAGAACACCTTCATCCGCTTCCTTCAGTCTGTCTCAACAACAAGGCTGACAGTTTCTTTCATCTCTGTATCTTTTGCTGCTAAATGCTCCACTATGTGCACCAGCAGGTCTTTGACTGGCTACGTCTGCTTCTGGGCAGAGTACAGTGGGTGGGTGTACCGTGGCAGTGGATTGTGATTGTAAATGGACTCATTTTAAACTATATATAATATGAGTGATAAGTTGTTGCTGGTGCTTGGAGTGTAGTCCCTGTCTGTTAACAAACAGCTCTGCTCCCTTGGTTTGTAGCCACAGCCTTATTAACCAAACTTAGTCTGGTGGAAGGAAAATAAATATGGCAAAAGAAAGAAATCAGTGGATCAATCTAATGTTTGTGTTCCGTGGGACAAGAAGGGAGCAAATACTTTGTTTAACTCACATAACAGCATTGGAATGATTTTGAAAGCATGTTCATTTGTTTTTATACTTCTTATATTTATTTCCTGCTTCCTCAGTTCTGTTTTATGAATTCTCTATATAGTGTGTTTTTCTTTTTACAAGCATTCTGCAATCCCTTTGACATCCATTGATTATCTTTGTACTTTTGTTTTCGACAATATTGTTTAATTGGACAGTTTTTATCATACATTATTTTAAATACCCTTAGAAATTCATCATATGCTTTATCAGTATCATTTTCTTTATATATCAAATCCCAATCTTGTTGCAATAACTCATTTTTAAGTGCATCCATGGATTCCTCCGTCCTAACCCTTCTGTATAGTCTTATCTTATCCTGTCTGTTTTTATGTGGTTATCGCTATAGACTGTAAAAACTGGAAGGTGGTCACGGATATCATTTACTAATAATCCGCTTACTGTATTGTTATCCATATCATTGGTGAATATGTTATCGATTAAAGTGGCACAATGGGATGTGATTCTACTAGGTCTGCTGATTTTTGGATATAAACTCATGCTGTACATTGTATTGATAAATTCGTCAGTCATTTTGTGCTTACTTGGATTGAGCAGATCAATATTTAAGTCACCACAGATGAACACAACTTTGGACAGTTGTGATTAGTTTTTGAAAACATTTCCCCTATCCAGTCCTTGAATGCTTCAATACTAGAGCCTGGTGCTCTACAGCTGATTATTACATTTTTGTTTTTTTCTTCATATATTTCAATTGTTATACATTCTAATAAATTATCAATCACAGTTGTCCTATTTTCTACTACTTTATAATTCAAGTTTTTATCCACATACTTAGCCACTCCTCCTCCACTGTTGTTCTTTCTGTTTACACAGTTAAATTAATATCCATCCAGTTCAAAATCCATTCCTTTATCTGCATTGATCCATGTTTCTGATATAGCAATTATTTTGAATGTTTTTTTAACTTGACTTAAATATTCCTTAATGTTATTGAAGTTTGCATACAGACTTCTGCTATTGAAATGGATTATAGATAATTTGCTGTCCGTTTTAATGGTCTGGTTGTACTGTTCATCTGTGTAATAGCAGCAATTGTCGTTGATGTTAGAGAAGAAATTATTGTCCGGGTCTATATCATGCTCCAAGTCCAGTAAATTATGGTCAGTGTATTGAAACGTTCTCAGTTCTAGTTTTTCACTGTCAGCAATCCGTTGAGTTATATTCCCATTGTCTCCTGGTGTATATGAATGAGTTCTTTCAGACTGTGTCATGGTGGTGTATTGTGTATGAGTCATCATACCTTACAGTCCGGATTGGGATGATCATTCGTACTCGTCCAGTTCCTCGATGTTCCTGATGACCACAACTTTGGCTTGCTCTGGTGTCCCGTTTAGTTTAATGAACACTTTACAGTTTGATGTCAATGTGTGTTGAATTTTTCCCTGTTTTTTCATGAAGCGTGCTTTTCTGGCGATGTCGGCGTGTCGTTTGGTCAGATGCTCATTGATGAATACGTTTGATCCTTTCAGTTTCCTTCCTTGTTTTAACAGTGCGGTTTTGTGTTTTCTGTTGACAAATCTCATGACGACGGCTCGTGTGTCAGAGGATGGCATGCCTCGATGTTGTTACGGTCCATTTCAATCCCTTTGGATTGTAGGAAGGCAGCCACCTGTTGCTCTACGGAGCTGACGTCCTGCTCACCGGGCTCCCCCCCGTTGTCATCGGTCACCACCTGTGCGTATGACCAGGGTTTGATACGGAGCCCGGTCACAATCACATCATTGATCCTGGTGTACTGCTCCAACTCCGCCACTCGGCTCTCCAGGTGAACCCGACGCCGGTCTTTCTCGGCGTTCTGGATCCGGAGAGCCTTCACCTCCTCCACCAGGTCCAGGATGGTTTTCTGCTGCTGTTTCACAACAGAAATCTCCTCAGACAAGAAGTCCAGAGACTTCCTAATGTCGTAGCCCTCCGCGGCTGTCAGTGCCTTCTTCGGACCCATGTTGCTAGTTAACGCAAGGTAGCGTCTGCTGTTACCCTAACCGCCCGCTGGCTAGTTTGTCAACTAGCCGCCTAGCTCCGTTCTTTCAGTCGGTTTTCCAAAAATCAGTGTCGTTAAACCAGGCAGTGTTCAAGCCAAGGGTCTACGTTCAAGTTTGAGATGAGATGAGTTTGTAGCCACCGTGACGTCACCCACTGGTTTCTGGACTGCGTAAATGAAGCCGAAATATGGCCGCCGCCATGTTGTTGAAAAACGCAAAGTTAACATAGCTAAATAGTCTGTGTCTGATCCATTAGCTTGTGAATGAGCAGGTGTTTATTTATCAGACTAAAGAAGTGGCGGACTCTCCACTCGCTCGCCTGGTCAGATAGCTGCGGGTTAGCGACATGTAAAATAAGCGATCTTCTCATCACTACGGTGGCCGGCAAGGGCAAACGTGCTGCAACAGCCCAAACAATTTCGATTAGAAGAAACGAGCTGCAAATTCAGAAACCATGTAAATTAAAAAACACAAGCAAAAGTCCAAAACAAATTCAACGACAGAAACGCGCTGCAAATAAAAAACCTGCTGCAAAAAGCCTAAAAAAATTCATTAACATCAAACGCAACATAATTCTCTCCAGGGAAAAGCCAACAACTCCTGACTCTTTACTGGCCGACGATTAAATAAATGTTTGATAAACACTGAACAGGCTAACAAGCAGCTAAAGCAAGCACAGTATACCTGCTACTTAGTGCTAAAAATATATCAATACAATAACACTAACATTTAACTCACTGAAAAGCTGGAGCTCAGACTTCTTGCACGGATAGAAAGCTCCATAAATCCCAGAGAGAGAGAGACAGATTATTTGTCCTCATAAGGCTCCAACAGGTGAAGGTAAGCTCAGTGACTGTGTGTCTGTGTCGACGTCTAGCAGACAGCCAGCAGGGTCCACCTGTCAATCAAGTGATCTGGCCCCTATAATTTAAGGCTTAATATAATTAAAACGAGTGTGTTATGAAAAAAATCCCCCCCCCGTACAGTTATCTTGAACAATAAAATCAGTTACTGATAACAAACCGTTTTTTGTACCAGGCTGTAAACATGTTTATTTCTGCTGTAAAAAATGGCATTTTCCCATCTGATCCGTCATTTTGTGTTTCTGGAGCCTCAAGTGGAACTGCAGTGTTTATGCTAACCGCTAGTTTAAGCTAATCGCGCGCTAACTGTTATAACTTGTATATGCTAACCGCTAGCATAAGCTAATTGCTAGCTAACACTGATAACTTGTTTATGCTAACCTAGTGAGGCTAAGTTACAGTAATAGTTTGTAGTACAATAGCACCCTGAATCTACAGATTTGGTTAGAATATATTAGAATATGTTTATTTCATTAGGAGTCATAATTATCATATTAGTGATTTGTCAGGGTTCAAAAAAATATATTAAACACATATAAAAACAAAGTAGATTAATTGTTACTTATAAAATACCAATGTGGTACAAACTACTAGTAATTTCATTTAATTGTTATTGAAGGATATCTTCAGTTATTGGTTATACATGATCAGACTCTGAAGGAGATCAGGAGGTCTCATGTAAGACATAGGGAGAACAGAAAAGAGAGAACAAAATGACTTTGTTAAGGTTGTTTTTTGTTTCTGGTTCAGTGATGCTGCGCCTCGCCCAGAGAGACTGTGTCCATTTAGACACCAGAGGAACATAAACACACTTTTAGCACTACCCAGGTAGTAGGACTTCAAGTAGCAGGAGTTAAAGTAGTTAAGTAAAGTATAGTTTAGTTTTTCTTAACTTTGAAGAGCTCTCTTTTATATCTTTTAAAATGTTTATTTTCATATCATAATTTGATACAAAAACTGCAGCACTGTAATTGTTGTTTAATTGCTATAAGGCAATAAAATTGTCAACTGTTCAACTCGATATTAACTCGTTATTAGTTATTTGAGGCAAACTCAATCAATCAATCAATCAAATTTTATTTGTATAGCGCCAAATCATAACCAGAGTTATCTCGAGACACTTTACAGAAAGAGCAGGTCCAGACCGACTCTTTGTTATGTTATTTAAAGAGAGGCCCAACATGAATCACCATGAGTAGCACTTAGCAATATTCGGCACATTGGCAGAACAACTTCCTTTGAACAGGCAGAAACCTCGAGCAGAACCAGACTCATGTTGAACAGCCATCTGCCTCGACTGGATGGGCCGAGAATGGGATAGAAGGAGATGCAGGATAGAGACAGGCAAAGAGAGCAACAACAACATATGTTCTTGTTACAACAACAACAACAGGTAATACATACTTATGGTTACAATGCCAATAATAGTGGTACACTAGTGTGAAGATTAGCAAAAAATAAATTAGTGCGAGAAGCAGAGTAATGATAAAGGCTGAGGTAATCGTAATTGTAACAGTTGAAGTCAACAGGTCTACTATTAGCATTAGCAGCAACAATAATGATACTATGGGGAAGGCTGATGTTAGTAGCTGTTGCAGTCGAGCAGGTCCACAGCAGCAGGTGGTCTGCAGCAACGATCCCCAGGAACCTTCAAGACAAGGGAGCACGAGAACTCCCGGGAAGATATGTGGTTAGTAATGTTAATGGGACCAGAAGATACAGAGTTAATGAGCTGCATTAATATGACAGAGAGAGAGAGAGAGAGAGAGGGAGAGAGGGAGAGAGAGGAGCTTGGTGTGTCGGATCCCCTCGGCAGTCTAAACCTATAGCAGCATAACTATGGGCCAGTCCCAGCCTGAGCCAGCCCTAACTATAAGCTTTATCAAAGAGGAAAGTTTTAAGTCTACTCTTAAAAGAAGAGAGGGTGTCTGCCTCCCGGACCTTGACTGGTAGATTGTTCCAGAGGAGGGGGGCCTGGTAATTGAAGGCTATACCTCCAACACTACTCTTAGAGACTTTAGGTACCACAAGCAGGCCTGCATCCTGGGAGCGCAATGTTCTAGAGGGGTAATATGGCACTATGAGCTCTTTAAGATATGATGGTGCCTGACCATTAAGAGCTTTGTAAGTAAGAAGAAGGATTTTAAATTCTATTGTAGATTTTACAGGAAGCCAGTGCAGAGAGGCTCATACAGGAGAGATGTGATCTCTCTTTTTTTTTGTCAATAAAGAAGCTCATGAAATCATCACTGCTGAGGCCTATAGGAATACTTGGCTCAGTGGAGCTGTGACTCTCTGTCAGCCTGGCTACAGTGCTGAAAAGGTACCTGGGATTGTTTTTATGTTCTTCTATGAGGGAGGAGTAGTAGACACCTCGAGCATGCCGTAGGGCCTTCCTGTATTTATTAAGACTATTTTGCCAGAGTAAACGAGACTCTTCTGTTTTGATGGATCGCCACATTCTTTCAAATTTACGCGACATTTGCTTCAAGTTACGAGTTTCTGAGTCATACCATGGAGCTAGCCTCTGTCGTTTAATAATCTTCTTTTTTAAGGGGGCAATCGAGTCTAGAGTACTTCTCAGCAAACATGCAGGACTATCAACAAACTGATCAAGCTGAGAGGGACTAACATTAGCATCAGAGCTTTCTGTAGTAAACAGATGTGGTAAAGAATTAAAAGCAGCTGGAATTGTTTCCTTAAATTTAGCTACAGTCCTGTCAGACAAACATCTTGTGAGTACATGTTTGTTAACTGGAGAGTAGTCGGTTAATAGGACATCGAATGTTACTAAATAGTGATCTGATAAAAGAGGATTTTGTGGGAAGACATTTAAGTTTTCGGTTTCAAGGCCATAAGCTAGAACAAGGTGGAGGGTGTGGTTAAAGCGGTGAGTAGGCTGGTTTACATTTTGAGTGAAACCAATAGAGTCCAAAAGGGACATAAATGCCATGCTAAGACTATCATTATCAACATCTACATGAATTTTGAAGTCCCCTACAATAATTATTTTATCTGAACTCAGGACTAAATCTGATAAAAACTCTGAGAATTCAGTTAGAAAATCAGAGTATGCGCCAGGAGGGCGGTATACTATCACAAATAAAACAGGCTGTAAAGTTTTACAGGCTGGGTGTGAAAAACTCAGAACAAGGCTTTCAAAAGAGCTGAAACTAAGTTTTGGTCGAGGGTTGATTAGAAGACTAGAACTGAAGATAGCTGCCACTCCACCACCTCGACCAGTGTCTCGAGGAATGAGTATTAAGATGACTGGGAGGAGTGGATTCATTTAAGCTGACATATTCTTCCTGACACAGCCAAGTCTCAGTTAAAGAGAGTAAATCAATATGATCATCTGATATCAGATCGTTCACTAATAGAGCTTTAGATGACAGGGATCTGATATTTAACAGACTATATTTAATTCTCATATTTTTTGGCATAACTTCGGTTGTTGCTTTAATTTTTATTAATTCTTTTTGATTTACTCCTTTTTTATTTGCGTTTGAATTAACTGTAATAAAAGGCCTGGGTTGGGGGGCAGACACAGTCTCTATAACATTAACATTGTGGCTGGGAAACTGCTCACAGGGAAGTTCAGAGGAGTGTGTAGGACTACAGCTCTCCCTCCTGGTCTCAACTCTGGTTTGTCAGGTTTTACGACTAACAAACTTAGCCATATTACGAGACAAAAGAGCTGCACCATCCAAAGTGGGATGAATGCCGTCTCTTCCGATCAGACCAGGCTTTCCCCAGAATGTCTGCCAGTTATCTATGAAGCCCACATCGTTTGCTGGGCACCACCTCGACAGCCAGCGGTTGAATGATGACATGCGGCTATACATGTCATCACTCGTCAGATTGGGCAGGGGTCCAGAGAAAACTACGGAGTCCAACATCGTCTTTGCAAATGCACACACCGACTCAACATTCATTTTAGTGACTTCCGATTGACGTAACCGGGAGTCATTAACGCCGACATGAATTACAATCTTATCAAATTTACAATTATCCTTTGTCAGCAGTTTTAAATTGGACTCGATGTCGCCCGCTCTGGCCCCAGGAATACATTTCACTATGGCCGCTGGCTTCGCTAACGTCACGTTTCTGACTATGGAGCTGCCAATAACCAGAGTTGGTTTCTCAGCGGGTGTGTGGCTGAGTGGGGAAGTGAAGTGGTTGGTGGTGAACCGTGTGCTTCGTCTTGCGGCTATGCTTCCCTCTGAGAGTAACCCAGCCACTGCATCCCGGCTGCTCGGGAGTTGCCGGGGGAGAAGCTACGCTAGGTTGGCCCGCACCGGCTACTGACCCTGGGGGCTTGCTGCTGACTACAGCAGCTAGCGATGCTTGGTTTTCCAAGGTGCAGAGTCGCGTCTCTAATTCCGTGATCCTCGCCTCCATAGCTCCAAAAATACTACTTACTACTTATCCGTAAAGGAGGTCGAGGTAGAGCTAAACAACATCTCAGGAGAGCAGGAGGGAGAAGGAGAAGCCATTTCAATTGATTAAGCTAGCTGCTAAGCTAACGGCTAAGCGAGTATAAAGTTAAGGGTTTAGCAGATATGACGCTAATGCAACTATGAGAGTGCTTGATGAAAACTAGTGTCTGTTTAAGTACACAGCAGCTGAATAACCGCAGTGATGACAATTACAGCAGATTAATCGATTTAGCTCGAGCTCTAGCAGCAGCTACAAACAGCACAGGACAACACAGTAGCAGCGAGAAAACAGGAAATGACGCAATACGCTCACCTGACACAATACGCTCACGCTCACAAACTGCGCACACAAACAAAAACAAAACAATGACTGAGCCAGGGGCGAAACAGTAAATCCCTGTTTTCTTCAACGGAGTCTGGTGACTTTGAAGAGAGCGATGTAACATTTTCTCTGGATAAAAAAGTAGCGATCCATTCTCTACCGTTGTCTGCCATTTAAATATAAATCTTAGTCTGTCAGAGGCTAGTAAAATCACTTTAAATGGACATGCTTTGATCAGGATTGCATTGCAGCCATTTTTCACTGCTGCTAGCTGAAGCCATCTTCTGGAAAAAATCATTCATTCAACCTTTATTTAAATCTCAAAGAATCATTGAGGGCATGCCCTCATTTTCAATTATGTTGAGAGTACAACAAAATCAATGTGCACAAATAAATAGAGTAGTTTGTTATTGTTTTAAATTGACCCACAGGTAGAAATGTGTGAAGTTTTAAAGGATGCTGCAGAGTGCTCCATGTGAATGCAGCAGAGAAGCTAAAAGCAGTTTTTTCCAAATACAGTGTTTGCCTGTGGGACTTGGAGCATCAGCCAGTTACTGTTTGTAGATCGTGTTGAGTATTGACTGTGAGAGCGGTTCAGTATGGACGTGAGATATTGCGGCATGTTGCCAATTAAAGCTTTATAAATAATTAAAAACCAATGTCTGTTACGTCTTAATGTTAGAGGTGCAGGAGGAGAGTTAGCTTCGTTTCTGAACAGGAATCCAATGTTGTGTATTAATGTGAGATTTGAAAGAGAAATATAAAAAAATATATGTACTCAGAGACTCTTTGAACTTTATGTCCTGTCAGAGTTGTGATAAGTAAACCTTTGCCTGGAATGTGTCTGGCTTATTTTACCGAAATATGTAAAAAAAAAAAACATATGTTCTGTGTCATTTTCAGTATATTGAAGCTATAATAGCTTCTTGGTACAGTAATGTGACTCTGTTTCCACGTTCAGATGGTCTGTTTCAGTTTTCCTCAAAGAATCCTGAGCCTGTTCTGTATGTCAGCTAATACAAGAAGTCATTTTTAGTTTTTAGCATTAGTCTTCTCAGAGCCTCTGAGTGGCCATTCATCCTCATCACTGACAGTCAAAGAGTCTCTCTGGCTGCCCTCCATTTATACCTCATGCTAAACTATAGATGAAGATCACAGAAGGGTCGTTAGCCTGGCCACCAATTGTTCCTCTCAGTCTACGTTTGTCATGTCAGACACCTTGTATAGACCCCCTCCCCCCCCCCCCCAACCCTCATACTCAGCAGCCCCTTCTTCTGACCTGAGGACGCTGACCCTTGACCTGCAGGGGTCATGTGGGGCCTGAGGTCTGGCGCAGGCTGCCTCCTGCAAGGCTAGCTCTGAGATAATGAGCTTGCCATAGCTTAGCTGAGCTGTGCTTTTGAAAACTGTGATTAGAGCACATCTGAACTGCTCTTTAAGGTGCTCTCTGGGCCTCTGGGTGCTGCAGTAATCCCACGTTTTAGCAGGATGAAGACTAATGTGGGTACAAACACATCATCCCAGTTTAATCTACTGCAAGGCTCCAGACCTCCCTAATCTGGTACTCCTTGACACCCCCCCGCCTAATACTGTAATAAAACTTTAAACTACCACAGCACAGCAAATCGTTACTACAAACATAACTATTACAACACATGTATCAACGAGTGAACAGCTTTACCATCATTGCTACACATCACTATGACCAGCCTGATACCCTCTGATACACCTCCAACCACTGCTCAAGTAG